>NC_081378.1:2610000-2850000 GCF_030684315.1 Stegostoma tigrinum | reverse complement strand
CTCCTTTGAGCACCCTATTACTGCCGTGCCTACCAGATTGACAACATCCTGCCAACTGTAGATCTTCTAGTTCTGGAGGCCCCCTAGGCCGCAGGGTAGGTACATTCAGCCAGAATCCACAGTTTGATCAGGACAACACAGGCTGATACCCTAACTCAAGATGCTCAGCGTTATTTATTGTTACAATCACTGTGGTTGCACTTGTTCTTGCACAGGGTCATAACCTTTACTTCACACCCATCCCAGCACTACCCCCTCCCTCCAGCAGGGGCAGGGTGATTCATGTAGATGTGCAACATTGCCAGTCTCTTGTGCTTGCTGGGTTGAAAAGATATAGAGACATCTGAAGTTTTACCCATGACAAGCGAGTCAACAGCAATTTGAATGTCCATACTGCGTGTTTAATACCCAGCTCGGTCAACAGGCAGGCTTTTTATGGCGTCTACAGCTTCGACTGGGACATTGTCCATGGGGTCAAACTCAAACTAGTGTTTCAATCATCTCTCCAACTGTTCAGTGTAGTTGGCGATGACCCTCCGTCTTTGTTTTTGATGCAGCCATTTTGTATGCAAATGGACCTGTTGCCTCTTTGTACCCTTCATTCATGGCCCTCACATTACTTGTATCAAAGGAAACCTGAATATTTTGGCAGGGTTGTAGACAGTACCCATCGGGACACTGCCTAGCGATCAGCTGGACTTTACTTTGAGCTGCTTCGAGTGTGTCCAGGGCCTTCTCTGTTGGATCTTTCTTGTAATTATTGAGGTTGGGCTATTTGGCTTCACTGATAGCTTCCTGAGTTCACCTGGCGTCAGTCAGCATTTCCCAGTCTTCTTTCCCACATATTGGGCGTGTGAAACTGGAGAGACTGCTTTGGTGCACGTTCCCCTTCACTTCGGCATTCATTGTGGGAACACTGGGGATCTTTGGTTCAATTGAGGTGAGGAATGGGTCTGTTTCCTGGGAAGGCTGTGTGGCTCAGGATTACATGAGGATGCTCTTGAATGAAGAAGAAACAAATGTTGTATTCTCATCCGGGTACACTCCAGGATGTGATGTACATCATTGTCTCAGATGTGGTAACTGTGTGTGTCGTGAAAGCTGTTTGTAGAGTCATGTCTGGTGAGGTTAAGGTTCATCTGGAGCCAATATCCTGATCTTGGATATATCCAGGGCATCATGTGATGTGGCTTGTTCTGAAAGAAGGTGTTCGATACACAGGGCAGCAAAGCTCAGTCTCTGTCTGTTTACATTTCTTTCTCCCAGGCTGTGATACACGAGGCAGGACGGCCATGTCCCACGGTGCATGCCTATTCTTGTGCTGAGGTACTCTAGGAGGGGCAGAAGTTCTGATTGAGGGATTTTGCTGGGAGCAATGTTGACTCCTCATGGGACTGATTTTTCACCTCTATTAGGGAGCAGGGTGTTAGAGCATTGCATGAGGTTAAGGGGCACTGACGGTGTAGGGAGTTAGAGGAGGAGGACACATTCTGAATCATTCGTAAGGAATACAATCATCGACAGCAATAGATTCCTTAATGTGAAGCCAGAACCTACTTCATGTTACATGAGGGTAAAAGGTATAATTCCTCAGCATATTGTGATGCCAATATGTCTCATCAATAAGCTGCATCTTTTATACATATGCATGAAGTATTATTAATAGCTTGATCAGGCTTGTGCTGACAGTGATGTAAACGGGACGTTTCTGTACTCACAGGCAGAATCTTGTGACCTTCCCCAGAGTGAGATTGGTGCCGGGGCTATTTAATGAGGTGGTGGGGGTTACTGGTGGAAACCTTCTTGCCATCTCCCTGTCTCCACACTGATCAAGTCAGGGGCAAGCAGGCATATGGATGGCACATGAACCCTGCCACAGACTGAATGAAGCTGTTTAGTGTGCAGTAGCCTGCGGCCATACTAGCCTGAAATGCCTGATCTTGTCTGATATCAGAAGCTAAGCAGACTCGGGCCTGGTTAGTACTTGGATGGGAGGCTAACTGGGAATACCAGGTGCAGTAGGCTTTAAAATGGGACAGGGGTGGCAAGGTGGCTGAGTGGTTAGAACTGCTGCCTCATGGCGCCAGGGACCTGGGTTCGATTCGACCCTTGGGCAACTCCCTGTGTGGAGTTTGTACATTCTCCCCATATCTGTGTAGGTTTCCTCCCACAGTCCAAAGATGTGCAGGTTAGGTGTGTTGGCCATGCTGAATTGCCTGTAGTGTTCAGGGATGATTTATGTCAGGGGGTGGGATATTCTAAGGGTTGGTGTGGACTTGTTGGGCCAAAGGGTCAGTCTCCACACTGTTGGGATACAATGAAATGCTGTCTTAAGGGCTGCATCCCACTACCAGGGAGTGTTCGCTCAGCAATGGGCAGGGGGCATGCCATGCATGGAGTATGACAAGTAAAACCCTCGGGCAAGGGGGTCCCTCAGACAAAGGCATTCAGGGTCAGAGTGGGGAGCCTGATTTTGCGAAGAGGGAGGGGGACCCAGGTACTAAGCTTATATCACCACCATGCTTCTCTGTGACGTGACCTCCCACTGCTACCATCACAGAAACCTGGCCTGGGGTCCAGCAATGGCGGTGGTTTCCAGTTCTCCTTTTGGACATTTAAGGTAATTATAAACCCTTCTGCCTCTGTTCCTGCCTCTTTGTAGGTTATGTGGAACAGTCCTTCTTCCACACCTACACAGGCCCCAAACCCCACCTCTTCCTCCGGTACATTGATGACTGTATCGGCGCCGCCTCTTGCTCCCCAGAGGAGCTCGAACAGTTCATCCACTTCACCAACACCTTCCACCCCAACCTTCAGTTCACCTGGGCCATCTCCAGCACATCCCTCACCTTCCTGGACCCCTCAGTCTCCATCTCAGGCAACCAGCTTGTAACTGATGTCCATTTCAAGCCCACCGACTCCCACAGCTGCAGAATACACCTCCTCCCACCCACCCTCCTGCAAAAATTCTATCCCCTATTCCCAATTCCTCCGCCTCCGCCGCATCTGCTCCCGTGATAAGACATTCCACTCCTGCACATCCCAGATGTCCAAGTTTTCAAGGACCGCAACTTCCCCCCACAGTGATCGAGAACGCCCTTGACCGCGTCTCCCGTATTTCCCGCAACACATCCCTCACACCCCGCCCCCACCACAGTCGCCCAAAGAGGATCCCCCTCGTTCTCACACACCACCCCACCAAACTCCGGATACAACGCATCATCCTCCGACACTTCCGCCATCTACAATCCGACCCCACCACCCAAGACTTTTTCCATTCCCACCCCTGTCTGCTTTCCGAAGAGACCACTCTCTCCGTGACTCCCTTGTTCGCTCCACACTGCCCTCCAACTCCACCACACCCGGCACCTTCCCCTGCAACCGCAGGAAATGCTACACTTGCCCCCACACCTCCTCCCTCACCCCTATCCCAGGCCCCAAGATGACATTCCACATTAAGCAGAGGTTCACCTGCACATCTGCCAATGTGGTATACTGCATCCACTGTACCCGGTGTGGCTTCCTCTGCACTGGGAAAACCAAGCGGAGGCTTGGGGACTGCTTTGCAGAACACCTCTGCTCGGTTCGCAATAAACAACTGCACCTCCCAGTCGCAAACCATTTCCACTCCCCCTCCCATTCTTTAGATGACATGTCAATCATGGGCCTCCTACAGTGCCACAATGATGCCACCCGAAGGTGCAGGAACAGCAACTCATATTCCGCCTGGGAACCCTGCAGCCTAATGGTATCAATGTGGGCTTCGCCAGTTTCAAAATCTCCCCATCCCCCACCGCATCCCTAAACCAGCCCAGTTCGTCCCCTCCCCCCACTGCACCACACAACCAGCCCAGCTCTTCCCCTCCACCCACTGCATCCCAAAACCAGTCCAACCTGTCTCTGCCTCCCTAACCTGTTCTGCCTCTCACCCATCCCTTCCTCCCACCCCAAGCCGCACCCCCATCTCCTTCCTACTAACCTCATCCCACCTCTTTGACCTGTCCGTCTTCCCTGGACTGACCTATCCCTTCCCTACCTCCCCACCTATACTCTCTCCACCTATCTTCTTTTCTCTCCATCTTTGGTCCGCCTCCCCCTCTCTCCCTATTTATTCCAGAACCCTCACTCCATGCCCCTCTCTGATGAAGGGTCTAGGCCCGAAACGTCAGCTTTTGTGCTCCTGAGATGCTGCTGGGCCTGCTGTGTTCATCCAGCCTCACATTTTATTACCTCTGTTCCTGTTGGGAGTCGATAACTCAGCATGGCCCAGTGATTAAATCAAGGATTTCATGGATTTTATAGTTCAACTGGACACCTAAAATCTCCCTCCTGAAATACTGGAGTCATGCACTTTTAAAATGAGAGTAATTTTTTTTCTTTGTAATATTCAAATAATCAGTATGAAGCATGGGAAGTTATAGCATGTATGTGGATGGGAAACACATCTGGCTAATGAAAGGTTAAGTAAATAATAAATTTATGACGTGGTACTGAAACAAAAATCACAAAAGCAGCCACATTATTATGAAAAATCCTCCCTGATCACTTAACGTTGTTCAGAAACAGCATATGACAGGTGCGGCCCCTGTGAGCTCTCACCATGTAGCTGGATACATGATGTCTGCACAGTGACTAGGAGCAGGTATTCATTGCTTCCTTTGCAGCATTGCACACATCCAAGGAATTATTGCTTTAAAATAACTAAGAGAAAGCAGTTACTTTAACATCTGTAGTGTGAAGTAAGGTGTTGATGTCATGTGGGTCTAATTTCTCAGGCCAGTTCTCCCAAGTATTGAGCATTGAGGAGGAAGATGCAGTGAGTCTCTTTGCAGAATAATCTGATTCATATTTATTGAAGGTAACACTGAGCTTTCATTTGGCCATAAAACCACACAGATGTCAGCAGCACTGAATAACTTATGTTGTGTGAAATTAACAGCTGCAGTAAACCTGTCATGTGAGAATTGTCAGGATGCTTAGTATCACCCTCCCTTCATGAAGATGGACAGGACACATCATAAACAACAGTGTTGGTGCATTTGAACGGTCAGGCTAATAGTGCTCATTACAGGAAGCAGTATAACATTAATAAGTCATGCAATATTCTAATTGAGGATTCTTTTTGCATATGTTACTCTATCAATTCTTGTTATTATGGAGATTTTTTCTGGCAAGTGGCCTGAAACATTACATTCTACATTTGGAGCCGGTTGATGCAAGACACTTGCTTTAAACACAGCTTAAAACATATGTTTAACATTATCATTTTTTTACCATTGCAGACATACCAAGGTTATTGTTGTTTTAGATTACAGCCATGCAAAACTGCTAGAAGTGGCTGAGGAATATTAAGATTAATGGGGTTATCATCTACAATTCACCCTAGTCAATACAGCTTTTGGTGGTACAGTGGATAATGTTCTTGTCCCTTAGCTAGATGTTCCAGGTTCAAGTCTCAGTTCAAGATTTGTTGGCCAGAGAAGGAGCTTTCGTGATTGATCTTGATAAGCAACTGCCAACATTCTGTCAAAATGGAAAAAAAGGTGAGTGTGTATGGATAATGAAATGTGAGGCTGGATGAACACAGCAGGCCCAGCAGCATCTCAGGAGTGCTCCTGAGATGCTGCTGGGCCTGCTGTGTTCATCCAGCCTCACATTTCATTATCTTGGATTCTCCAGCATCTGCAGTTCCCATTATCACTGAGTGTGTATGGATACAATCCAAACATGGGTATTTCCCTCTGGACAGACTTCCCACTTGTGGGAGTTGTAGGCTCAGCCAGCATTGAGGAAGCAAAGGCCTAGTGGTATTATTGCTGGGCTACTAATCCGGAAACTCAGATAATGTTTTGAGACCTGGGTTTGAATCCCGCCATGGCAGATGGTGGAATTTTAATTCAAGTAAGAGTTGGGAATTACGAGTCTAATGATGACCATGAAACCATTGTTTATTATTGTAAAAACCCATCTGGTTCACTAATGTCCTTTATCTGGTCCGGCATACATGTGACTCCAGACCCACAACAATGTGGTTGACTCTTAACTGGCCTCTGGGCTTTAGGGATAGGCAACAAATTCTGGCCTAGCCAGATATGCCCACATTGCTGTGTGTTGACCCACAATGCCATTAGAGAGGAAATGCCAGGGTTTTGACCCAGCAGCACTGAAGGACCTGTGATATGATTTCAAGTCAGATGTTGAGTAGCTTGGAGGGGAGCTTGCTGGTGGGTGGTGATCCCATGTATCTGCTGCCTTTGACCTTCTAGATGGAAATGGTCATGGGTTTGGAAAGTGCTTTCTAAGGGTCTTTGGCAATTTTCTGCAGTGCAACTTGTAGAAGTATTGCTACTAGTGGTGGAGGGAGTGGATGTTGTGGATGTAATGCCAGTCAAGTGAGTTGCTTTGTCCTGGTGGGTGTCAAGCTTCTTGAGTATTGTTATAGCTGCATCCATCCAGGCAAGTGGGGAGTATTCCATCACACCCCTGACTTGTGCCTTGTACATGGTGGACAGGCTTTGTGGTGTCAGGAGGTGAGTTACTCACTGTAGTATTCCTAGCTTCTGCTATGCCAAGGAATGGTCTTGACCAATCTGATGGCCCCAGAAGACTTTGAATGCTATTCACAATATCTTCATAATTACTACCTGCTTAGAACATCAGTTGGGTTCAAAGGAACTTTGTGCTCTGGAGGTGAAGTTCAGTCGAGTTGTAGCTCATTCTCCTTGCTGCTATGCTTCCATATATTTCAGCTATCACAGCCAGGTCTGCATTCTCTGTGCCTAACAGTGACCACTATTAGTGCTGCTTGCGAGAGAGACTGCACTCTCTGCCAAACTGTCTCTGTTCTGCACCTGGAGAACTTCCTCCTCTACTGCGATACATTTTCACTCACTTCTGATCTACCGCTGATCTGCTGTTGCTGTTTGTATCTAGCTTCACATTGTTGTTACTACGGAACGCTGTTTACCACTTTCTGCTTGATTCCCACAAACATTCATCTCCAAATCCTTCTGAACTCGTCTTCTCTCAGGACCGGGAGTAGCCATCTCCTACATCTGATCTGCTGGATAGTGCTGGCATTGAATACTGTCAAAATGGGAGTCACTGTCAGGCATTAATAGCCACAAATCTAGCCACACATAAATGTTGGTAAAGCAGGAAACATAAAATATTTTAAAGGACAGATAAATAAACTAAAAGGTATTTTCACCAAGACGTGCATTCATTCTCTGTATTAATAATATTGCAGTGTCATGAGTGTCCCTTAATCCAATAATGTTTAAAGATGTAACCCTTCAAATGTTTAAAGTGATGTCTACCAAATGTTGAGCATTTTAAATTTTATCTTCAGTGGATGATAGATTTGGAATTTTTAATCGCTTTTTTCCATTTTAAACCTCTCCTCTTCTGCAGGAGTCAATTCATTTTGGGCTCGACCCCACACTTCCATGGTGAGGAGTAAGGGCCTAGTTCTTCACCCCTCTCATGCACGTGTGTCTGCTTTAACTTCAGCGAAAGGAAATTATACATCAACAGCTGGCATCATCAATTTAACTGAGGTCACTGCATTCAACATGGTCCAAGGGGATGAAAATGTAACCTTCCTGGTCCACATGGCTCATATCATGGGCATTGCTGCTTTGTATGGGGCTGGATAGTGTGTTTACAAAATATAAAGACTTACATTCATATTCCACATATAGTCTCCAAGTGCTTTTGCGTTGTCGTTGCTATGATAATGAAAAAAGACACAGCAGGGCAAAAAGCAATGTGAATAATGGCCAGTATTTGGCTGTTACAATATTGGTTGAGGGATAAATGGTGGGCAGGGTATTGTGGAAAAAGCTTCTGCCTTTCTCTTAGATAGTGTAATGGAATTTATTATGCCCATCTGAAGTGGGGCTTTTGTTTAACAACTCATTTAAAGGTAGCACCTTTGACAGTGTAGCACTCACTCAGTACTGCGCTGGAGTTCATGAATCATTAAGGAATTTCAGTTGTTTGGTTTGGTATGGCTTTAAAGCACAGCTTGTGGTAGAGCCCACTTGAGACCAGGCAATTCTGGATGTGGTGATGTGTAATGAGGCAGACTGGATTAGGAACTGAGGGTGAAGGAATCCCTGGGGAGCAGTGACCATAAAATGATAGAATCCACCCTGAAGTTTGAGATGGAGAAGCCAGAATCAGATGTAATGGTATTACAATTGAGTAAAGGTAACTACAAAGACACAAGGGAGGAGCTGGCTGGTTGAGTGGAGGAGAAGCTGAGCAGGACAGATGGTTGAACAGCAATGGTAAGAATTTTTGGGTTTAATTCAGGAATCCCAACAGAAAATCACCCCAAGGAAGAAGAAACATCCTGAGGGAAGGACAAGGCAACCATGGCTGACAAGGGAAGTCAGGGACAGTATTAAAGCAAAAGAAAAAGTATACAATGTGATGAAGCTTAGTTTGAAGCCAGAGGATTGGGAAGTCTTTAAAAACCAGCACAGGACAATTAAAAAGCAATAGACAGGACAAGATGAAATTTGAGAGTAAGCTGACTGGTAATATAAAAATAGTTACAAAGATGTTTTTAGTATATTAAAGCGTGAACGACAGGCAAGAGTGGACATTGGATTAATGGAAAATGAGGCTGGAGAAGCAGTAATGGGACATAGGCATCTGATTTCTCCTCACAGATGCTGCCAGACCTTCTGAGCTTTTCCAACAACTTCTGTTTTTGCCTCCATTTACCAGATCCATCAGATATTGAATACACATCCAGACAGATAATACTTGATTACACCATGCAGCTAGTCATCCAAAAATATGTGCAGTGTTTTTTCCTGAGAAACTGATTGCCTGGGAACTCTGCCCAATGCTGTTAGAAGCTTGCTTTAAACAACTTTGGCAAAGACTGAGAATGTTTGTTGGTTGCTAGCCAAGTGTCAAACCATGTGGTCAGACATCAGGATTCAGCTCATGTTCTTTAAGTAGTTAAGAATCTGTTACAATATGGAATAAAGATATGTTGTATAACTCAAGTTACCAGGAAGTAGTATGGTTTAAAACAAAACTGTTATTTATAATAAATCACCATTTTCAGATTTGTCTGTGTTAACATAACTAGTTTGAATTGTTTTGTTTCCAGAAAGATTACAAAGAACGATCACATTTGAGCAGAAGGATGAGAGCTGCGTACATGATTAGCACATGATGTATCTGTAAATTCGGTGATACAATCTGTTGTTGTGGGGTAAGGTGTTGATGCAATTAATCATAGGTTTTTCAGAAGTAATTCTTTTAAAAATGCAAGACATGGGACCCAAAAGTTGGAAATAATAGAAATATGTTTCCAAATTACATAGTTTTTATTTGTATGATCATTATCACATCAAATTGCCCCAGAGAAATGACCTCGTGGAGTGCAATAGTTCTTGTTTTTATTTTAAAAAATCATTCATGGGATGAGGGCATCACTGGCTCGGGCAGCATTTATTGCCTATCCAAAGGGCAGGTAAGAGTCAACCATTTTACTGTTGCTCTGGAGTCACATTAAGGATGGCAGTTTCTTTCCCTAAACGACATTTCTGACCCAGATGGGCTTTTTCAACAACCAACAATGGAGTCATGATCATCAGTAGATTCTTAATTCCAGATTTTTATTGAATTCAAATTCCACTGTCTACCACAGTGTGATTTGAACCTGGGTCCCCAGAACATTCCCTGGGTCTCTGGATTGACTGTTATAGAATCAAAGGATGGTTACTGCACAGAAGAAGTCCATTGGCCCATTGTATTTCTGCCGGCTCACTGCAAGAGCACTTCGGCTAGTTTTACTCCCCTGCCCTTTCCCTGTATGGCTGTAAATCTTTTCTTTGGCATAATTAGTGTAATTATCCAGGTCCCTTCCGAAAGCCATGGCTAAATCTGGCCTTATCACATTTTGGCTTTTCGCTTATTTTAAACCCTAAAGAGTTTCTGCATTAAAAATGCTCTTCTTTATGTTGTGTTTGGTATCTTTCCTGCTCACCTCAAATCTGTGCCCTCTGGTTCTCAATCTGTGCACCCATGGGAACTGTTTCTTGCTATGTGTCCAGACTCTCCTGACTGTGACCATCTCCATCAAATCTCCACCAAACCTTCTCTTCTCTTGGAAGAACAGCCCCTGCCCCTACCAATCTATCCAGTTCACTCTATACGTAGAAACATTCTCATCAGTAGTTTCTGTAAATGTTGGGAGAGTTAATTTGCATACCCATTGATCCATATGCCAGGGTGCTGTAAAAAATGATAAAAAATACTCCTGCTCTTCAGAATTTATTTCTGTTCCTTGTGAACACATAACACTTCATGTCACAATTGGGAAAAGGCTCTAGTGATCCAATGGTGGTATCTGCATCACTGGGCGAAAGTGTGAGTTCAAGTCCCAGCTGTCCTGGATAGATGACACAACACATCGAATCAGGTTGATTAAAAATATCCATACAGCCGGGACCCAATTGCTAATTATCAAAACAAAACCAACTGACAGATTGGCCTACTGGAAGCCCTAATAGTTTACATCCGAGCTTGGGTCTGAATTGCTATTGGGATTCGCCAAACAGGGAATTGCTTACAAGGAGAGTGTCAAAGAACTTTCACTTACACAATTCCATTCTTTTTCTCAATACATCCCAAACTGGTTCACTGCAAAGAAATACTCTTGAAATATAGTCATCATTTCAACTGCCTGTTTGTACACAGCAAGGTCCCATAAACAATTAACAAAGCAAAGGCCTGCTTGGTGTTGGCTCAGGGATAAATATTGGCTAAATTACCAGGAGGACTCTTGTACTGTTCTCCAACTAGTGCCATGGAATCTCTCACATCCACCTAAAGGATGGGTTTAACATTTCATCATTTACTGATCTGACTGTGAACAGTTCTAGCCCTAGAGATGACAAGGTGTAGAGCTGGATGAACACAGCAGGCCAAGCAGGATACTTGGGCAGCTTTCTTGCTCCTCTGATGCTGCTTGGCTTGTTGTGTTCATCCAGCTCTATACCTTGTTATCTCAGATTCTCCAGCATCTACAGTTCCTACTATTTCTGAAACTAGTTCCAGCCCTAGTCCTCCTTCACTGGGAACAGAAATTGGCCCAGATGTGTATTTGTGAATTTCAATGGGATCCGCCATTATTATGCTTTATCTTCCGTCAATAGCACTGCTGAGAGTTGATTGGCTCTGGTAGGTGGAGTGCTGGTATAGAATTATAATTATAGAATTCCTACAGTGTTGAAGCAGGCCATTCAGCCCATCAAGACCACACTGACCCTCTGAAGATCATCCCACCTATATCCATACCCCCCACTCAATTTCTGTAACCCTGCATTTCCCATTGGTAATCCATCCAGTCTGCACGTTCCTGGACACTATGGGCAATTTAGCATGGTCAATCCGCCTAACCTGCATAGCTTTGAATTGTGGGAGGAAACTGGAACAACCAGAGAAAAGCCATGCAGATATGGGGAGAACATACAAAATCCAGACAGACAATCACCTGAGGGTGGAATTGAACTCAGGCCCCTGGTGCTGTGAAGAAACAGTGTTAACCACTGAGCCACGATGCTGCCCCATTTTTTAAATGAATCACTTCATACTTCATTACAGGGAGGTGATGGCATATTGGTATTATTGCTGGACAGTTAACCTAGTGTTTAATGCCCTGGGGACGTGGATTCAAATCCTGCCATGGCAGATGGTGGAGTTTGAATTCAATAAAATATCTGGAATTAAGAATCCGATGATAACTGTAAATCCATTGTTGATTGTCTGAAAAACTCATCTGGTTCACTAATGTCCTTTAGGGAAGGAAACTGCCATCCTTACCTGGTCTGGCCTACATGTGACTCCAGGCACACAGCAATGTGGTTGACTCTTGACTGCCCTCTGGGCTATTGGGGATGGGCAATAAATGCTGCCTGATCAGTGACACCCCCATCCCATGAATGAACATAGGGAACTTCTCTGCATTCAGTTTCACCTGTCACACATCTAATCATTCTAAATCCTTTTTCACTTTAATACTATCCTCTTCACAGTTTACATCTGTGAGCTGTGAAATTATCAAAGCATATTGAGAATTGAACTGTGAAGTAGAGGAGAGAATGATGCTAACAGTGTGTGCTCAGTTCTGACAGTTTCGAAGGGCTGCCACCTTGCCTTGCCCCTTGCTTGATGTTGAATGATGCCCCTTAAGCTCTGTTACCATTTCCTGTCTCTCCAGTAGACAGAGATGCCTGTGGCCCCCCATGGACTATAACTAATTACTTCATCAACATCGTTCATCCGTTAGCTGTTGGGGCTTCGAACTTTGTGGAAATTGGTTCCTGTCCTTGTTTGCTTGACGGCAATGATTACACTTTAAAAGTAACCCATTAGTTGCAATGTACTTTGGGACAACTCCAGGACATGTTAAGGTATGATAGAAATGTGAGTTTCTCCTAACTCCCACACAGCCATTAAGTGGCTACTAACTGTATCTAAACATATCTTATGGTTTTCCCAGAAGGAATATGAAAGGCAAATCAAACCTTTCTCTAATCGTTTTTATATTGCTTAGCTGTAGGGGAAGCTTAGTTATTAAAACTACTCCTTTGCAGTCACCCTAACTTGTAATAATCTAAGTAGACTTGTGTATTATCATGCCTCTAATGCATATTTACTTTTGCTATGACATTTGGTTTTTGCTTCCAATATCTAGTGGCAAATTCAATAATTACAGTTTTTCACAGTAGAATTTCCGATATACCACTAAATTACTGAGTTCTGGATTGTTTGTACGAGCTTCAATGTTGCCTGATTAAAGCTGTGTCAAGGGTTGAACTGAAAATAGACTCATATTCAAGGTTCAAAAACAAAAGCTCAGGTATAAAACAAATAAACGCTTTTGTTAAAAACCTCCTTCCAAAAATTAGGAAATCATCAAGTATGTTTAAATCCTGTCTGAGTTGCTGAATGTAATGCATTGAAATTTTGATATTCATTTTTCGACATGTGGTATTCAATTTTTTTTAGACTACCTAGCTCTCAGCATTATAGTTGAATTTAGCATGAGAAACATACATTTTTGAGCTGGTTTGAATCTGTCAGTATTCAGGATTTGAAGAGATAATAAACTGCTATAATTAGAATTAACAAGCTAATTCCTTCAGGGCTTTTGTTATCTTGTAATTCATTTTGTTCCAGCAAGGTTGCATTTAGTGCTAAGTGTCATCCTGGTTTTTGATTGTTGTGCCTGAGAGATATGAGAGTTCAAATCCCAGTCTGGTACTTGAGCACATGGAGATAGCATCACCTCCCCATATGAAATGGGCCAATTCCAATTTCCAGGCTCACCAGAATCCCAGATATGGATAAAAAAACAGCAGTAGGTGTTCTCATTAAGGTTAAATGTTCTGCAATTCTGTAGCATTGCGCTACATAACCTCTGAGTAAGGATTTTTAAAAATTCATTCATGGGATGAGAGTGTTGCCAGCTAGGTCAGCATTTACTGCCCATCCCAAAGGGCAGTTAAGAGTCAACCACATTGCTGGGGTCTGGAATTACACATAGGCCAGACCAGGTAAGGATGGCAGATTCCCTCCCTGAAGGACATTTGCGAACCAGATGGATTTTTCCAACTATTGACTATAGCTTCATGGCCAACATTGGACTCTTAATTCCATGGATCTCATCCTGTTCAGCCAACAGATAAAATTTATGAAGTGTCTTTTTGAATGTTCCCAAAATCTTACTATTAGTTTACTTTGAAAGTAAACTTTGAGCTTCCACCGCAGACTGCAATCATTGTTAATTTAATAAATGGTTGCTTGGATTTCATGGCAAATAGGAATATTTGAGAATTTAGTGAGTTTGGACTTTGTTGTTAGGTGTATTTTGCACATATATTGACAGTAGTTTCAGCGAAAGATTTCAGTGCTATGTAATCAATAGTTTTCCATTCTTGGCACTTATTTTAATATAAAGAGAAATGAAAAATATTTCAGTGCATCACAAATGTGAATTTTGTTCTCCATACTCCTGACAATAATGTTACCCTCAACTTAGTTCAATCTCAATTGCTGCATATTTGTACAGTGGACACTTTGCATTCTCCACATCCTTTGGCCTGTTTGATCTAATTAAGTTGGTTAGCTCAATTAGCTGGACAGTTGGTTTGCAAGGCACATTGATGCCAACAACACATATTCACTTCACACACCACAGGGGTTACCTTGAAGGGTATTCCATCTCAGCCTCTCCCCTCACTTGAGGTCTGGTGACCCTCAGGTTAAACCACCGCCAGCTGTCTCTCTGTCTCTCACTCTTTAATGGTCTGGGATGACTATGACAACTTTTCCTGTTTGGTCATTGTTTGAAGCCGCCAATGGTAAGTTGGCTGTTTTCAGTTAAGGGCAGTTGTGGTTCTGTATTCACGATCTTTGAGAACGAAGGTAGAACTGTCCAAACAAATTTAATATTCTTCCCACAAAAATGGTTCAAAATGCTTACAAACAGATGATATAATGACTTAAGAGGAATGCAAACTTTATGACCCACAATCATGAATATTGGAAATGTCACACACTGGTTCTGTTCTCTTGCACACCAAGTCAACACAAGGTCTGCTTTGCTTTCATGTAATCATAGGACTAATGCATCACTGGGTCCTCTAGCATTTGTTGCCCATCCTTAATTGCCCAGAGGGCAGATAAGAATCAATCACATTAATGTGGGTCTGGAGTCACAGGTAGGCTAGAGAGGGTAAGGATGGCAGTTTCCTTTCCAAAAGGGCATTAGTGAACAAAATAGGCTTTTAAATAGTTGCCATTCAAACTTCATTGTCTTTCATCATGGCGGGATTTGAAGCCATGTCCTTAAGACATTAGCTGTGTGTGTTGGAATATTATTCTAATAACATTACATCTATGCCATCACCCCACATTGCTACTTTGCAATGAAAATTGGGTGCAGTCTATACCAAGACGTGGCTCTTCAATGCAAGTTTTATGGCAGAGAATCGAGATCAAAACCAATTCCTGCAGAATAGGGGAAAAATATTCATCCTATTTATCTGGGCTAATCTTAGATGCAAGTTCAGAGGCAAAAGGACTGTGCTTCTGGCTTTGACCACTCCTGGTCATTCTTTGTACGCTTCCTGCCATTATTGAAAACGTATTTTATCGTCCAAACTGCTTCTTATTTTCTTATAATATTTGTTCCACATCATTGCATTGCCGTCTTTCCTGATTGTGGAGAGATATTTCAGTCCCTATGTGTTCTCTCATGAGGTTCTCACAATTCACCATCAGTTCTTGGAGAGGAGGTAAGAATTCTGTTTTCAAGCGAGACGTCATGAAATGTGGTTGAAGACCCTTCCTGGTGATTGCTGTTGGGAATCTGACTGGTATTTCAATGGCTACAACTCAGCAGCTCCTCTGAGAAAGTCTTTTGGTTTCATGTTCTGACTGCTGCTTGAGAATGAATGCTTAACATGACTGTATTCAATTCCCTCCGCATTTTACAACTTTAAAAATATCTACAGGGAGGTTTTGCTCAAACCTATTAGTCATTAATGTGAAACCATTGCCACTTAGAAAATGCAACTGTTAATATAGTTTTCAGAGTCATTTTGGAGTTTATTCTGGAGTTTTTGTACACAAACGGGATAAAAATAAACAAGATATCACACCAGGCTTGAAACTGCTAGCACTTCAAATGGAAATTTTAGCTTAACATTAGCTTCAGTCTTTCAAATCACTAAATATATGTATAGAGGATTGAAAAACATATTTTTCAACTTCAGAAGAGCAGGAAAACAATTGTTATGCAACATTTATTAGTGGCACACACAGATTTATCATATAATTGTTTGACCTCCATGATAAATGTCATTACCTAATTGATAACCAGTAGCTGGTAGCTAAAGTGAACAATTTTGACAGGGTAGAGAAGAATATTCTGTTTCTGCTAATTGGTATGTCAGGACCTAGGGATCACAATTTCAAGACTTCCAGCAAGAGAGCTAGGAGTGAGATGAGGAGAAACTTCCCTACTCAGAGAGTTGTTCGGATTTGGAATGTGCTGCCTGGGAGAGTTGTGGAGGCGGATTCCATAGGAGATTTCAAAAGAAAGCTGGATATACATTTGAGCCTGATGAAATTAGAGGGCTGTGGAGATAGGGCTGGAGAATGGGACTAGCTGGGCAGCTGTTTCAGGAACTGGTACAGACATGGTGGGTCGAAAGGCATCCTTCTGTTAAATTCTATTACTTTTTTTTGTTCATTCATGGGATGAGGGCATCACTGGCGAGGTCAGAAATTATTGTTTCTGAATTGCCAACCGGATTGCTGTGGATCTGCGGTCAGATCCAGATGGACTTTTTACAATAATTGCCAGTGGTTACACAGTCACCATTCAGCAGGGTTTTTATTCTGACATTTTATCCAAATTTCACCATGTTCTGAAGTTGGATTTAAGCCCATGCCCCCAGGATATTAACCTAGGATTTTAGATTACTAGTCCGTTACCACTATACCACAACCTAGCTGTACTTCTAGATCTGTTGTATTTTAACACGCATGAGCTGATCAGAATTGTCATAGACTTGTGAGCACGAGGTCCTATCTGACTAATTTAGTTACCTTACAATGTGGTCACAATTATTCAGGACAGACATTCTCTGTGAATGTGCAGATTTGCCTATATGGACTTTGTTGTCTCTTGAGAAGGTAATTGCGAGCTGCCTTCTTGAACCGCTGCAGTCCATGTGCTGTACATTGACCCACAATGTACTTAGGGAGGTAGTTCTAGGATTTTAATCCAGTGACACTGAAAAAAAGGTGATATATTTCCAAATCAGGATGGTGAGTGGTTTGGAAGAGAACTTGCAGGAGTGGTGTTCCCATGTATATGTTGCTCCTATCCTTTTAGATGGAAGTGGTCATGGGTTTGGAAGGTGCTTTGAAGGATAATTGGTGAATTGCTGCAGTGCATTTTGTAGATGGTGCACACTGCTGCAACTGAGTGTCAATAATGGAGGGAGTGGTGACAACAATGTGTAGAACTGGATGAACACAGCAGGCCAAGCAGTATCTTAGGAGCACAAAAGCTGATGTTTTGGGCCTAGATCCTTCATTAGGAAAGGGGGAGGGGGAGAGGGTTCTGAAATAAATAGGGAGGGGGGGGAGGCAGCTCGAAGATGGAAACAGGAGAAGATGTTTGGAGAGGAGACAGTCAAGATGTTTGTGGATGTGGTGTCTAACAAGCAGGGGCTGCTTTGTCCTGATGGTGTCGAGCTTCTTGACCGTTGTTCCTGCAGGCAAATGAGGAATATTCCATCACATTCTTCACTTGAGTCTTGTAGATAGTGGACAGGCTTTGCGAGTTGTGAGGTGAATTATTCACAGCAGTATTCCCAGCCACTGACCTGCTCTTGTAGCCACTGCATTTATATGGATGGTCCAGTTCAGTTTCTAGATGTCGATATTATTGAATGTCAAGGGGTGATAGTTAGATTGTGTTGCATGAGATTTGTACAAAGCTCTGAATAATAGGAGGTGAAAGCAAGTGCCACAGTTTTTAATGCACTCAGTCTTCTCAATTGAACACTCTGCGCCAATATTCACCTTTTAAGATATATTTTCCAATGAATTGGCTAACAGGTAGACAAAGTAATCATAACTGCTACACAAATGGATCCTTAAGACAGTTTTGCAGTAATTAGGGATATGCAGGATATGCTGTAGTAACCAGGATTTTGTATTCCTGCTGCAACGTAGCATTATTCTGATAATTTGTTCGTAAAGTTTGGCCTGGAAGAATAGGAATGCTCAAGGGTTTTGTTTTTGAGTAACTGGTCCATTATGAGGCATTTCCCTCACAGTGGAACTTATTCATATGAAAGTAAGTGGTTGTGTTTCACTTTGACCATGTACCGTGGGGACCAGCCAACTTCTTTTTATTTTTATAAAGCGGATTTTCTTTTTCTAAAAATGAGGGCTCTTGCCCTTTGCTCCTTCATGACAAGTAACAGGAAAGCTCAGCCAACTATTCTCCTTCTTCTAATTACTGGGCACCTCTTCTGGGAAATGTTGGTGGGGTGCGTTGTAACTTCCTATGTTGTGTCACAATGACTTCAGCTCACACTGTGTGACAGGTAGTTCAGTTATTTCTGGTTACCACTAAGCTTGTATCGCTAGAGAACGTAAAAATTAGGTGTTGACATTGTTCCACCGCACCTTCAAAGTATAGGACAAACAATTGAAGAAACCATGTCTATTTTCTCTAGAGTTTAGAACATAGAACGTAGGACATAGAACATGGAACACGGAACAGTACAGCACAGTACAGGCCATTCGGCCCACGATGTTGTGCTGACCTATTATCCTACTAAGATCAATCCACCCTGCATACCCTACATTTTACTATCCTCTATGTGCCTATCCAAGAGTCACTTAAAAGTCTCTGAAGATTCTGACTCCACTACCACTGCCGGCAGCACATTCCACACACCCACTACTCTCTGTGTGAAGAACCTACCTCTGACATCTCCCCAATACCTTCCTCCAATTACCTTAAAATTATGTCCCCTCGTAATAATTATTTCCACCCTAGGAAAAATTCTCTGGCTATCCACTCTATCTATGCCTCTCATCACCTCTATCAAGTCACTCTCATCCTTCTTTGCTCCAATGAAGAAAGCCCTAGCTCCCTCAACCTTTCCTCATAAGACCTGCCCTCCAGTCCAGGCAGCATTCTGGTCAATCTTCTCTGTACCCTCTCTAAAGCTTCCACATCTTTCCTGTAATGAGGTGGCTAGAACTGAACACAATGAAGAATGAGGATTCATCGAAACTTAACAAAATAATCACAAGACTTGATAGAGCAGATTCAAGAATGATTTGCGGGCTTCCCCAGTCTTTACATGGCATAGGCAATAGTGAGAAACATGGGAAAACATAGCAACACTGAAAAAATCTGTATTTTCCACTTAGGTTTCCAATAGCAAGTTCTGAATCGCACTAATCAGTGGTGACTGCATTTCTTATTAGCTAACCATACCTTATTTATTATTAGCTGTTAAGTTATTAGCCAACCCTGCCTATTTTAGCTAACCTTGCCTTGCTTCTATACATCTCCCAAATGCCCCCTCCACTCACAGGAAACTCGGCATTATTACAATTCCCAACTTGAAACTGAAGCTGTCACCTAGCAGAGGCAATGTGCTGCTTTCTTCTCTGGTTCTTCATTCTAATGTTTCTTCGCCATCATGTTCTTCAGCACTCCACAGACAGTGTCCTCCTCCCTCCTTCATCCACTCAAATCAACATCAGGAATCCAGCAGCCTCACCACATCATTGTGGCTGGTCTCAGACTAACACAGAATCCCCTTCAGCATTCACTTTGTGGGTCAGGGATATTATGGTTTTGTAGCCTGCTGGTAGGGGACCCTGCACACAGGCACATACAGCCAGCTCATGCACTGACACAGGGAGCACTACTCTTAGCTTCATTTCTTAGCCCTCACTCACATTTGTCTGAAATTAGTCTAGCGAGGAGGAACAGCTTCCCCTTCATTCCTGACAAACACATCACTGACCTCACGTAAAGCAGAACAGGAATAGAAGCATTGCTTTCTTTTCCTCGTGTGTCCCAGAGGAAACTCTTATAACCTCAATCTTCATTTCTCCTGAGACTTACTTACTCAATAAGTAAGATTCGAACCACACAAATGCCAGGCAATGACCATCTCCACTAAGAGATAATCTAACAACTGCCCCTTGACGTTCAAAGACATTGTGTTATGGACCAGGTCAAGCCCCCTCAAAATACATGAAGGAGATAGTCTGGATCCTAACTTATTCTTATCTTAAAGTGTAAGGCATTGCATTCCAGATGCAATTGTTCAAACTATTCAACAGTTAAAATATAGAGGATAAAAATAAAAGAATTGGCTTAACTGTAAATCTATCAAAAATCTGAACAAATTAATACATTAACTACTACTAACAGTAGCTTTCCAAGATAGTAACATCTCATAAACACACTCCTGGCAAAGGCAAATTCAGTTAAACAGATTGTCTCATTTGTAATTTTAGCAGCAGGAAGAGAGCCCCAGCTTTCAGCTGTAATAGAGATGGGAATAAAAGCTTCCACATTCAGCTTCAAGAGCCCAGCAACGATCAACTTAAAGCAGAAAATCCTGGTTCTGTGGGAGCTTGCTCACACCCATTTTGATTACTTCTATTGCTCCAACTTTAAAATACACAAAGTCTGATGAGATGTTTACTTTATTGGCTTTGAGCAGATTACTTGATATCTCTGCCTCAACATTTCTTCATAAAAAAGAACTAGGACAAGATATAGTTCTTAAAGCCCAAGTATCGTCACAATTGTCATCATTGAATCCTGCACTGTCAGCATTCTGGGAGTTAACACTGACCAGAAATTCAACTGGGCTCACCACATGTCAGAGGTGAGGAATACTGTGGTAAGTAACTCACCTCTTGACTCTCCAAAGCTTGTCCACAATCTACAAGGCACAAGTCAAGAGTATGATGGACTATTCCTCACTTGCCTGGATGGGTGCAGCTCTAACAACACTCAAGAAATTTGACACCATCCAGGACGAAACAGCCCACTTGACTGGCACCACACCCACAAACATCTCCGCCTTCTGTCCCTGGCACTCAGTAACAGCAGTGTGTATTTCTACTAGATGCACAGCAGAAATTCACCAATGATCCTTAGACAGCAACTTCCAAACCCACGACCACTACCATCTAGAAGGACAAAGGCAGCAGGTACATGAGAACACCACCATTTGCAATCTCTCATCCAAGCCACTCACCATCCTGAACCTGAACTGTATCACCATCCCTTCATTGTCACTGGGTCACAATCCTAGAATTTGATTACGAACAGCATTTTGGGTCTACCTACAGCACATGGACTACAGTGGTTCAGGAAGGAAGTTCACCTCAACCTTCACAAGGGGCAAGTAGGGATGGGAAATAAATGCTGGCCCAGCCAATGACACCCACATCCCATGAATGGACGAAAAAAATCTCAAGCCAGAAACAAATACAGGGATATTTCTAAAGAGAAAAATAAACAAAGAACTGCAGTTGGTAGAAATCAGAAACAAAGACAGAAATTGCTGGAGGAAACACAGAAGATCTGGCAGCATTTTTGGAGCGAGCGTAGAGTTAATGTTTTGGGTCTGGTTCAGAGTCTGATGTAAAGTCGCTGGACCCAAAATGTTAACTCTACTTTCTGCACAGATGCTGTAAGACCTGCTGAGTTTCTCCAGCATTTTCTTCTTGTGTTGTTGTTGTGGCTCTTCCTGGTCTTCTTATCTCATTTTATATTTGGCTGTAAATTTACAAACTGAGCCATCAGATTGGCTTAGGTACTAGCATTTTGAAACTTGCTAATATGTTTGTAAAATATATCGAGGCTGAAAAGCCGCCTTTTACTTAGTCTTGTGTTTGGAACATTGACTGAATCTGCAAATAAGGCAGAGTTAATTTGTCTAATTCTCTTTCAGGCAGTAACTCTTTCACAGGTGTAGGGAACTACATCTACTGCAAAAGTCAATGACTGGCCTGTTACAGATACATTTTTATTCGTTAGTTCCAGAAGGCTCACACTAACCCAAAACTATTGGCAGAATTTACCAGTGTTCGGTTACTCTTTTTTCTTGATTTTAAATCAATGGTTTCTATAAAAAACTTGACGAGGATCAATGTTGTGGTCTTTAAAACAATAAAGTAGCACTTTCACATTTCTCCTGTGGCTAGCAAAAATCATGACTTATGGTCTTTTTGCACGTTCCAAGTTTTGAGTACAAGGTAGAGAAACATATCACTTTACACAACAATTATTTATTTTCAGTATCCTTGTAATGAATGAGAATACATAGCTTTGTGACATTTTCCTCAAAGTTGTATTTGCTGACAAAAAGGTGCATTGCAGTGATAAGTCAAGGTCAAGTTGAGGGATGATGAATTTCATCGACAGAAGGTGGAGAGGCTCATTGCTCAGGGACAAATAACAAATTGTTCTCTGTAGCGTGGTGTCATCAACTGTTTCTCTGTGTCTTCAGTAACACTAACAGGGAAAACTAGGGTCAACTTGAGTCGCTTCAGAACAAACAGCAACAAGAAATTTTGTAAATTTCATATTGCAGGAACCCTCAATTTAACAAAATATAAAAACATTATAATGGCATTCTATTATAACATTAGAAACACAAAGGAAATGTCTGTGTTCAGTGTAAGAGGGGCAGAGTGGATCACTTACTCATTGCTGCACCTTTCATTTCATTAAAGCATTATCGTCCAACATCTAACAGGTTCTCTCTCCTGATCTGCAGTTGTTATGCACGTTTTTACATTATTGATTTTATTTGGAACACAGAAGGCCATTCAGCCCACTCAGCCAGCTCCACAATTTGATGATGGCTCATTATCTATCTTAATGTTATTTTCCTGCAGTATGTCCAGATCTTTTGATGTCATTCGTCTCCAGAAACCAATTAATTTTTTGTCTTGAAGTTGCTCAATGACAGAATTGCCACGGTGCTTAGTTATTATCTAGCATTTTCAATTGTCAAACATGATAAATTCCTATTGATAGACGTGAACAAATGCCTAACTATTATGTCCAAAAATTGATATTGAAGGCTCTAATCTCTATATATAGCTGTTTGCAAATGACAAATAAATTATAGATTAGACACCCTCTGTTCTCTGGCAGTGTTTAATCCCTGAGAAGTCTCTTGTGATAATTTTACAATTAAATCGAAGTATAATTTATGTAACTAAATTAACTTTGTTTTACAAGCTGGTATTTTCATATCATTGACGTAACTTCTCGCTGTATGCACATTCAGATTGAAACGTAACTGCAACTATACAAGGTGTGGATGAGACCATAAATGGAGGACTGCGAGCAGTTTTTGTCCCTGATTTAAGGAAAGATATTATTCCACAAGACGAAGCTCAGAGAAGGTTCACTATAATGGTAGCTGGTGTGGAGGAGTTGACTTTTGAGCAAAGGTCAGGTGAGAATGACAACCCTTAGCACTGAGGCTGCATCAATTCCAATGCTTCAATGAGATCGCCTCATTTTTCTAAACTCCAGTGAGTAGAGTCCTCACCTATTTAGCCTTTTTTTTATTGGAATGTGGGTGTCGCTGGTTGGCTAGCATTTACTGCCCATCTCTAGTTGCCTTCTTGAGAAGGTGGTGGTGAGCTGCCTTCTTCCCTGCAGTTCAATTGTTGTAGGTTGACAACAGTACCTATAGAGGATGAGAATTCCAGGATTTTGACCCAGCAATGGTGAAGAAGCAGCAATGTATTTCCAAGTCAGGATGGTGGGTTGCTTGGAGAGGATCTTTCAGGGGGTGGTGTTCTCATGTATCTGCTGCCCTTGTCCTTCTAGATGAAAGCGGTTGCGAGTTTGGAAGGTGCTGTCTGAGGACCTTTGGTGAATTTCTGCGGTGCATCTTGTAGACTGTACACACTGCTGCTATTGTGCGTCGGTGGGGGAGGGAGTGGATACTTGTGGATGTGGTGCCAATCAAGCAACTGCTTTGTCCTGGATGGTGTCAAGCTTCTTGAGTGTTGTTGGAGCTGCACCCATCCAGGCAAATGGGGAGTATTCCATTACACTCCTGACTTGCCTTGAAGATGTGGACTGCTTCAGTGTCTGAGGAGTCACGAATGGTGCTGAACATTGTGTAATCATCAGCGAACATCCCCACTTCTGACCTTATGGTGGACTGAAGGTCAGTGATGAAGCAGCTGAAGATGGTTGGGCCTAGGACACTACCCTGAGGAACTTCTGCAGAGATATCCTGGAGCTGAGATGATTAACCTCCAACAGCCATAACCATCTTCCCATGTGTTAGGAATGACTCCAACCACAGGACAGTTTGCCCCCTGATACCCATTGATGCCAGTTTTGCTCAGGCCCCTTGATGCTGCACTTGGTCAAATGCAGCCTGAGATGAGGTGACATTTCTTCTCTCAGGTGGTTGAGATTCTTTGGAACACCTTGCCACAGAGAACTGTGGAGTAGAATCCTTCCGTCTTTTAAGGCTGACATAGATTCCTGATTGGTCGAGCAAACAAGTGTTACAGAGAAAAGGCAGGAAAGTGGACGTGAGAAATATCAGATCACACGTGATCCTATTGAATAGTCGAACAGGTTTGAGGGGCCGAATGACCTACTCCTGTTCCAATTTCTTGTGGTCTTATTATTCATAATCCTTTAATAACTTTATCAATATTTTGACTGTTACTCAAATCATTTTCCTTAGAAAACAGTTCATGGAGGTGCAATTTTCTTTGACATGGGACAGCAAGTGTATAAGTGATCTCATCCAAACCAATCCAAATGTCTTTTGTCTGCTTCTAGTGGTTCACATTTTAAAATTCTCTCATCAATTTTCATGATCAACCCTGTTTCTTGTGATTATCAATGATACCTTTTTGCTGAGCTCTAGTTGCTACCTTAGCCAAGTTTCAAAGGAGGATTTTGTCTGGAGGCCAGTGGATCTGACTCTCAGAGTATTCCAGTGAGATACCATCCTCCCTTACCTCATGAGTCTGATCCCTTATTTAACTGGAAGCTTCTCATGTCAACTTCATTGGTGCTCTAAAGGTTATAAAAAAGGTCCAGACAGAGTAGAAAGGGGAACTGCATTGGTGGAATTTGAACAGTAAAAGAACCAAAAACAATATGAAGTAGGAACAAGCACAGAAACTGCTGAAGAAACTCAGCAAGTCTGGCAGCATCTATAGGGAGAGAAAACAGAGTTAATGTTTCGAGTTGGATAAGACTCTTCTGCAGAACTGAAAATTGTTGGAACTTTTTAAATATATTTTTGACAGAAAAGAGAGAGGGGTACATGATGTTGAGGCCCAGTGCAAAAGAGCAAGGGGTTGTTAGTAGTAAGGGACAGAGATAAAGAAAAAAATTACTTGCTTTGTTGAAACAAGCCCAGGGCAGAAATGTTAATGAGAACATGGTGGTTTATTCAATCAAGCACAGTACAAGTTCAAGGAACAACACCTCATTTTCCACTTAGGCACTTACAGCCCTGCATACTAAGTTCAATAACTTCAGAAACTGACTGCATGATGCTACCTCTTCAGTTTGTTTATGTTCTCTCCTCACACTCCCACCCCATGGCCTTGTGTTGATTATTTTGCATTTAGTTGAGATGAGCCTATCCCTTTGATGCCTTAATTGAGACCCTTTTACATTTTTATCTCTTTCCTCACCATTAACATACTCTTGGTCTTTTGCATTGGGCGCCAACAACATCTGTTCCCTTCACTCCTCTGCGTAAAACAAAATTCCAAAGCCTTCCAGTTCTGAAGAAGGCATTGAGCCTTAGTTAGTTTTATTAACAGCAAGTAGGATGCTTTTAACATAGTGAGTGGTTCGGATCTGGTCTGCTTGTGAGTAAAGGGAAGGAAACTCAATTGTGAGTTTCAGAAAAGAATTGGATAAGAACCTGAAGTAAGGCAGAGGATTGCATGTTATTTAAAAGTATGAGGATCTGAAAGGGTTAATACTGAGGAGTGCCTTAAGTGTTGCCTAAAATTATAGCAAATGGACCTGGGCACAGAACAGCTTAGGACCTAGGACGAGTAGTCATAGAATCCCTACAGTGTGGAAACAGGCCATTTGGTCCATCAAGTCCCACCACTCCTCTGAAGAGCATCTCACCCAGACCCATTCCCCTACCCGTGATTTCTCCATGTCTAACCCACCTAACCTAAACATCCCTGAACACTACGGGGAATTTATCATGGCCAATCCACCTACCCTGCACATCTTTGGACTGTGGGAGGAAACCGGAGCGCCCGAAGGAAACCTATGCAGATACGACGAGAATGTGCAAACTCCACACAGACAGTTGTCCAAGGCTGGAATTGAACCCGGGTCCCTGGCGCAGTCCCATCACCTGGGTTTGCTGTTGGGCTTTGTTGCAATGTCCATCCTGTTAATGTAACTTGTATGTGGTGCTCTCATTCTGTAAACTACTTTGTGTTTAAGACAAGAACCTCTTCTCAGGAGATGACCGAGAGTCTTCTTTCTCCACCTCACTAAACCAAGCTGCTCCTGTAGAACCCAGCCAAGAAAGGGGATGGTAGCAGCAAATCGACCTGTTGGATCTCACAACCCGATGAGCTGTGATGAGTATTTATCTTGACAATGTTACAGGGGAATGGAGGGGCAGGGGGACTTACTTTTGTGGATAGCCAATGTACACGTGACAGGCCAAATGCTCTCCTGCTGTTCGGAAACGCTTCTGTGATTCTGTATCCTCAACGATCAGGCAATCATAGGACACATGTTTGGGATAATTGTCAGAAAACCAGAGAGGATATCACATTCTTGTCACTTTTTTAATGCAGTGAGTTGTTCTGATCTGAAACAAACTGTTCAAAAGGGCAAGAGGAGCAGACTGTTCAGCAACTCTGAAATGTGTTTGAAGAGAAGATGTTTGTAAGGCTACAGGGAAAAAGCAGAGGAGTGGGATGAGTCGGGAAGCTTGAGGAGTTGGGTAGCGTGGACATGGTGGGCTCAATGGTCTTTCCTACTGCAAACCTAGTCAAAGATTCTTCTTCCAAGACCATGTTGGTTTTATGACAATATGTAAATACCACATAAGCATTCTCCAGACTGCTTGATAGACTGCTTTTCTTAAGCAAAAACTTAATTTTCTAGGCCACAGACTGCACTATGACGAGCATCAGTGAGATTTTACAAGTGAGTGACAGCAGGTAGCAGCCAAAGCAATCTCACTGCACCTCCCACAAAACAGAGCACACAATAGCTGTCAGCAATCCCGCTGGCAGCTTCATCAAAACTAAAACATTAGTGGAGGCTGGAGACTACAGTTTCTATTTGGGAGGCAGGTGGTCTGGAACGTAGTCTGTATACGCAAATATTGCAGAACATAGAAAGTACAGCACAGGAACTTAGCCACGCTGGAATATGTGTCCCTGTGGATTGGAGCAGATTGATTGGGTTTAGGGAGATACTTTGACTCTCTTGTGTTACAACATTCAAAGTAGTGTAAGATACTTTGCAGAACTTACGAGACCATGGAACAGGAGTAGACCATTCAGCCCTTCATACCTGTTCTGTAATTCAATTGGATTGTGGCTGATCCAATTTCCTGCCCATTTCCCGTAACCTTTGATTTCCCTGGCTACTCAGGAATCTATCCTAAAGGACTCTGCCATCCCCCACCTCCCCGTCCCCCCACCCACACCACCGAGCTCCCTGTGGCAAGGAATTCCAAAGGTTCACAACCCTCTGAGAGAAGAAATTCATCCTCATCTAGGTCTTACAAAGAAACAAAGAAACCTACAGCACAGGAACAGGCCTGTCGGCCCTCCAAGCCTGCGCCGCTCAAGATCCTCTGTCTAACCTGTCATCTACTTTCTAACGGTCTGTGTCCATTTGCTCCCTGCCCATCCATGTACCTGTCCAAATATATCTTAAAAGACGCTAACGTGTCTGCGTCTACCACCTCCGCTGGCCACGCGTTCCAGGCGCCCACCACCCTCTGTGTAAAGAACTTCCCACGCATATCTCCCTTAAACTTTCCTCCTCTCACTTTAAACTCATGACCCCTAGTAATTGAGTCCCCCATTCTGGGAAAAATCTTTTTGCTATCCACCCTGTCTATACCCCTCATGATTTTGTAGACCTCAATCGGGTACCCCTCAATCTCCGTCTTTCTAATGAAAATAATCCTAATCTATCCAACCTCTCTTCATAGGTAGCGCCCTCCATACCAGGCAACATCCTGGTGAACCTCCTCTGCACCCTCTCCAAAGCATCCACATCCTTTTGGTAATGTGGCGACCAGAATTTAAATTGGTGCCCCTTTATTCTGAGACTATGCCCTCTGCCCCTAGACTCTCCCACGAGGGGAAACATCCTCTCAGCATTTACCCTGTCCAGCTCCTTAAGAATCTGATGTATTTTACAATTCATAGATCATAAATTTGTGCAAGAAAAATCAAATTTCTCATAACATTTTACAACCTGTGAATTACTTTTAAAGGTCATCATGATTATCACACAGACAGCAGGGCAGCCAATCAGCTTACTGCAAAATTGGACCAATAGCGAGAAACGAGATCATGAATTCATATTTTACGATGGCGTTGTCTGAGAGGGAACATAGCCAGGAAACCAGAGCAACATATCTACTCTTTCCAAAACATCTATCATGTAGATGTTTCGGAGACAGTAGGAACTGCCGATGCTGGAGAATCTGAGATAACTAGGTGCAGAGCTGGATGAACAGAGCGGGCCAAGCAGCATCAGAGGAGTAGGAAGGCTGACGTTTTGGGCCTAAACCCATTTTCTGAAGAAGGGTCTAGGCCCGAAATGTCAGCTTTCCTGCTTCTCTGACGCTGCTTGGCCTGCTGTGTTAGCTCTACACCTTGTTATATGTAAAATGTAGATGTATTTAAGGGGAGCACTTGCGAAAAGAAGAAATGGTTTTGCCTCCCAATTTAGACCATAAAGATGGGGGGGAGGCTCGACTGTGACATAGACACCGGCATGGACTGTTTGGGCCAAATGACTGTGTGATTACGTCATTCTGTGTAAGCACTACCGATGGCACTTGCTCCCCAAACAAGAAGAGTATTCAGTGGATTGCCTCATTGATAAAATCACATTTCCAGCCCTGTACCCCTCCCTTTATCCTGCACTGAACCTTCAGATATGCTCAAATGCCAAATTGGTATTCAAACCCATAACCTTCTGATGTGGATAGAATACAACCGGTGCCCTTTGTTCAGAATATTTTTGAACTAAGTGACTTTATCCATTTAAGATATCTACTTAAGGATATCTGCTGGAAAGATGTACACATGAGTATACCCCATCCGTGTACAGTTAGTGTAAAGTATTGCACATGTGTACAGCTCTGCTTGCCTTGATTAGCAGCACGTACAAACAGAGGCTGTGAACTCTGCATCACCCTAATAAACCGTGACTATTCATTAGCAGTGTTAGGAAGTGAAAGGTTCACTATGGATGGTGTTAGCAGTAACAAGCTGTAGGTTATTGTATGAAGATTGAAACTAGTAACAAACAGAGCCCTGCTGCCTTTCATACACAGCTCAATCTCGAATCTGTGCTAGCAGATGGATTGGGAATTTTTTTTTACTTACTCATGGGACGTGGGCGTCCCTGGCTGGGCCAGCATTTCTTGTCTGTCCCTAGTTGCCCCTTGAGAAAGTGGTGGTCAGCTGCCTTCTTGAACAGCTGCATTTCGTGTGCTGTAGGTTGACCCATAAATGCCCTTAGGGAGGAATTTGCAGGATTTTGACCCAGAGATACTGAAAGAATGGCGATATATTTCCAAGTCAGGATGGTGAGAGGCTTAGAGGGGATTTGCAGGGGGTGGTGTTCCCATGTATCTGCTGCCCTTGTCCTTCTGGATGAAATGAGTTAAAATCTCACCCACACTGTCAGCAGTAAGGGCATTTGGAATATGCCACATAACTAAGTGAATGTGTCACAAATTGCATTTATCCTAATGAGATACAGAAAGGGCAAGTGGAAGTTTCAACTTCAGATGGCATCAATGAAAATAGCTTGATAAATGGGCAGATGTTAATCTTTGATATTTCCCCATGCCTGCTGAAGAGACAGACAAGAATACCACATATCAAATAAAAAAAGAATTGTAGATGCTGTAAATTGGAAATGAAAACAGTAATTGCTGGTGAAACTCAGCGGGTTTGGTCTCATCTGTGGAGTAGAAGCAAAATTAACATTTTCAGTCCAGTGACTGTTCATCATGGGTTAGCTTAGAAACAAGGTGTGTGGGGAAAAAGTTGAAGATTCTGCAAGTGAGACTCTTAAAATACAAAGTAATCCCAGGGGGAAAATAAAATAAAGCTGCGGAAGATATTTTGTGAGCATAAGATATCCAGGAGAAGGACAGGTCTTTGATCCAAATGTAGCAGATCAATATTTCACACAATATCACAGAATAGTTACAGAGCAGAAGGAGGTCATTTCAGCCCAGTTTACCTACACTAGACCTTGGAATGAGCAATTCCCTTATTGCCATTCCCTGGCCTTTTCCTTGTACTTCTGTACATTCTTCCTTAATGACTAACACTAATTCCCTTTAGAATGTATCAACCTGGGGGGAGGCGATGGCCTAGTGGTATTATCGCTGGACTGTTAATTGAGAGACCCAGATAATGGTCTGGGACCCAGGTTCAAATCCCACCACAGCAAATGGTGGAATTTGAATGCAACAAATATCTGGAATTAAGAATCTAATAATAACCGTGAATCCATTGCTGATTGTTGGGAAAACCCATTAGGTCCTTTAAGGGAGGAAACTACCATCCTTATCTAGCCTGGCCTACATGTGACTCCAGGCCCACAGCAATGTGGTTGACTCTTAACTGCCCTCTGGGGAATTGGGGATGGGTAATAAATGCTGCCTGGTCAGTGACACCCTCATCACGTGAATGAATAAAGAAAATTGCTCCTGCCACTTCACACTCTCAGGCAGTGCATTCCAGACTTGAACCATTCAGTGCATGAAGGCTTACTTTCCACATTACAAACAAAACAGAAATTTCTGGACAAACTCAGCAGGTCTGGCAGTGTCTGTGGACAGAAAGCAGATGCTGACAGACCTGCTTTTGTCATGTTTTCCTTACATTACTTTTGTTTTTTTCAATTATTTTTGGTCTGTGCTCTCTCATTCTCAAATCCCTTCCAGTGTGGGAGTAGTTTGTCCCTAATTACTCTGTTTAGACATTTCATGACTTTGAAATTATGACATAGATTTTAAAACCAAAACAATAAATGATAGTGTTTAGAAACTTCTGTGTGGGATACAGTATCACATTTGAGCTTGGCCTTTCAATGAAACAGATTTGGCAAACCAGACTCCTCTTCTCAGTTAAACCATTTCCGAAATATTACTAAAACCTACAATGAGCTTATGAAAACAAAATAAAACATAAAAACCGAGAAACAGACACCCAAACCTTCTATTGCTATGTAAAATAGAAATAGTGAGGAAACAGCCATTCATTCCCATTTTCTGCTTTCAGTTTGTCAGGGAATTTGCAATCTGCATCGGTACATTAAATAAATTCCATGTGCTTTAATTTTGCCAACAGGCCTCTTACTATGGACCTTATGGAAAGCCTTCTTGACATCAAAATACACCACATTCACTAGCTTTCCTTTATCTATTCTACTTGTTACATCCTCAAAAAACTCCAATAGATTAGCTAGCATGATTTCCCTTTAATAAACTCACGTCCAATTCCATTAATGCTTTCTATGTCCCAAAATGGTTACATTCTTAAATGGTGAAGTGACGGTTGTAATGTAAGAAACACACAAGCAATCTGCACCCAAACAGCAGGAAATAAATAAGCGCAGATTCTCCGTTTTAAGTAAAATTTAAGAAAGGAGTGTTAACTGAGACATCTCCTGCTCTTCTTCAAAGATTGCTGTGTGACCTTTTGTACCCACCTGGAAGGGAAGACAGAATCTCTGCTGAAGACTTTATTCTAAAGTCAACAGCTCTGATAGTACATCACCATCTCAGAGTTAAACCGAAGGGATATCCTGGATTAAATAGTGGGCTCTGCGGAATGCAACCATAAACGCATAACCTACATTAATCAGGGAGCTGTTTATAAGCTAGAATCCACTGCTAATAAACCTGACATTCAAAAATATTTGCCTTTGCATTTCAGTTTAAACGCATTTAAAATGATAGATATTATGTTGCACAGATGTTTTAAATGCTTGTAATAAAATCTATTACAGAAAAATTCTACTGTGGGTGTGCATGTGCATGAGACTGAAAGATTGTGGGGCAGTGAAGGGAAATTTGAAAGGGGAATTTTAGCAATCCCTTATTTGAAAGTTGTATGATTCTTTGGAGGATGGGTGTCCCTCTCTGTTTAGCTAACCTGGACAAATAAAAGTATGAGAATAAAGGAGAGAGTGCCAATAAGATCATTGTATCTCATCTACCTTCACCCTTCCAACTGAAGATAGCCAAATATACTGACGCCTGACTCGGATGCTGCTGTTTTGCTAGATTAGTAAAGGTCATTGCAGGCATAAGCTCTTTGCCTTAGTCACATTTAAGCATCCACAGAAGACATCAGAAACTCAATTTTCAGTCAAGCTGAATCAAAACCAAGTGACAACCTAAGTGGGAAATTAAGGATCAAATAAAATGGTGAATCTTTGCTCAGATTGTGTCTAATCTGCCATAAAATCTGTGTCAAACAGATGAAACACACCAAACAGCAGTTCTGCTGATGTTGAAACTGTACATTGATGGTACACTGGGTTATTATGGAACAAAACTTGGATTTTTAAGTTCACTAACAACTTAGCTCAAACGTTCTTGTGATCAGAGATAATGGGAACTGCAGATGCTGGAGAATCCAAGATAACAAAGTGTGGAGCTGGATGAACACAGCAGGCCAAGCAGCATCTCAGGAGCACAAACGCTGACGTTTCAGGCCTAGACCCTTCATCAGAGAGGGGGATGGGGAGAGGGGACTGGAATAAATAGGGAGAGAGGGGGATGCGGACCGAAGATGGATGGAGGAGAAGATGGGTGGAGTGGAGAGTATAGGTGGGGAGGTGGGGAGGGGATAGGTCAGTCCGGGGAGGACGGACAGTTCAAGGGGGCAGGATGTCCGCCTCCCCCTCGCTCCCTATTTATTTCAGAACCCTCTCCCCATCCACCTCTCTGATGAAGGGTCTAGGCCCGAAACGTCAGCTTTTGTGCTCCTGAGATGCTGCTTGGCCTGTTGTGTTCATCCAGCTTCACACTTTGTTATCTTAGCTCAAAAGTTCTTGACTGGTTTCTGGCATTTGGCAAGAATGGTTAACATTGTTCTGATCTGCACCCCATGTAGACCTGGGACTTGTTCTCCATTTATTTAGACTTTGGTTGGTTATCTTTGAACTCTGCAGCAATGTTGACCTGTATCCATAGGAATTCCTGTGCCAAACACAGATTGGAAACGGGCCATGGGAATGGAGAATTTGAAACTCAAACGGGTGAGCCACAAACTTATTAAAGGCAAAGCAAGCTCAAGGGGCTGAATGGTCTGCTCCTTCTCTTCATTCAGAGCTTTGCATGTAAACTGAAGCTTGAGCTGCTGTGGACTGTGCCCTCTGTTACTTTCTGTCGGTTAATGACCACATGTCGCGTAGGCAGTCACTGCCACTGACATTCCTGGCACAAAGAGTCAGCATATTTCTGTCAAAGAGTATGTCAGAACAGCCTCAATTTCGGCATCATTATTTTTCAATCAGATGTGAGTTCAGAGTTCAAAGAGTTAAAGCTACCCACATGAAATAGCAAAGTGACTTAACACCAGACATCAGCAACACTGTTATTTCATTTTCATGATGTGTGCTCTCTTGCCTGTTAAGGGGAAACAAACCTATCTGTCATTCCTGTGTACTGAGTGGGATAAGGTCTCTAATATTATATGCACTATTTGTCAGTTCTGTCATGCCTATTGCTTTGAATGTTGTTTAACCCTGAATAATCGAACAGGTACAATTTTGATTGAAATTCTATTACCCATGAGCACACGAGCAACAGCTTATCAATATGTACCATTGGAGAACCACTCCAGTAAGCAAAAATGGTCAGCTTTACCAGCCCGAGGACGGTACTGATCCAGTTTGAATAACAAAAAGGTTCTGAGCACTTCAAGGGATTTGTGAAGCTGTTAAAATAAAACGAAGCAAATCATTTAATTGCTGACTTATTGTAGCGTCAGGAATAGGCCTGGAACTTGTTCTGTATTTATTTAGATTTTGGCTGGCTACCTTTGAACTCTGCAGCGATATATATCCATATCTGATTGAAAAATAAAAGAGCATGAAATTGAAAGATGTCCTGACATATTCCTGGCATAACATTGACAGCAACATGGTAGCACAGTTGGGTCATAGTTAGGCTTTGTGCCAAAATACCCAGGAAATTGATTGTTCATCATCACACAGAATTAAAACTTTGGAATAAAAAGGTTGCTTAACAGTTTCCATGTAACCATGGTCAGTTGCCATAAGAACCCATCTGGCTCACTCATGTCCGTGAGGGAAGGAAGCTAGTCATCCTTATTTTGATTGACCTACACGTAACTCCAGACCCACAGCAACATGGAGCAATAATTGCTGGCTGAGTTAGCGACACCCACATCCGTGAGTGAATAAAACATATTAAATTCCTTTAACTAATCCCTTAAGTAAATGATCATCTCATTCCATAAGCACTTGGAGCAATTGATAAACAGGTTCATTTGATAAACACCCCATTATGAAACTGATAGTTAGAGAATTGAAGTTAAGTGAAATGTCTGCTAACTAAGAGATTGATTGAAAATTTTCTATGTATTGGCATTAAGTGTACGGGGCAATGGGGCATATATACTGTATGTGGTGGCATAGTGGACTTAAAGGGTCATGTGAATGGGTGAGGGGTCATGAGGTGGCACAGACAGGACACAGGGGGTGTCTGAGAGTTGGTTCGTTTTAGCAACACAGGAGCGAGTGAGGGGGTGAGGAAGGGCTAGAGGAATGATTTATATTGTATTCTTTTAATTTTGATTTTTGGTCATGGTGCTGGATTCCTGAGGCAAACTTCCCACCCTGCCACCTCAGGAATTGGCAGGACCCCTCACTCTTCCTGGACCATCAGGCCTGGCTCCACAATGCACCCCGCCCCACCCCTGCCGCACTACCCCGGGAATAAAATGGGAAAAATTTGGCAGTGATTCTGGAGAGTGTGCAGAGCTGGGATTTCTCCTGTTCCACCTGGGAACGAATGAGGTCATTCCCTTACAAATGTGACTACTCAGTGGATGATATCATCGAAAAACAGAAAGGATAGGTTTCAGGATAATTTAAAAGATTAGCAGCAGAACAGCGCTTTGAGAACAGAGAAACCAATATAAATAAGGCCAGAAGACTTTAGGAACTTATTACACATATCAGAAAAAGAACATTTAAAATGTAGAGATTGCAGTTGTAGGAATGCATTCGGAAGTAGCAGGCACTCAAAAATACAGTCAAAAACTGTAGTGCCATGGCATAATTACAACAATTCTAGAGATCAAGCTGCAATGCAGCTTTATTTAGATGAAACATAACAGAACGCGAATATTCTAATTCCTTTATTCATTACAGGGTATGGATATTGTTGGCTAGGCCAGCATTTATTGCCCATCCCTAACAGCTGAAAAGTAGAGACCTCAGTGTATGATGTTAGAGGATACTTCGAATGGATATACTGCTGAAATTATGGCTCATATTTTCTCAAAGTTCCAACAATTTGTAGTTGAATAGAGCTCCTTCAAATTCAAGGTAGATTTGGCTTCTGCTGCTGAACGCGTTGGTGGTTTTAGCAACATGTTGGCGGTGAAAACAACTGACTATTTGCACTGGGGAGCATTAAGGTGCAGGGTTCAGCCAGGGAATTCAGTTCGGATGGTACATAGGAACAGGATTAGGCCATTCAGCCAATCAAGCCTGATCTGCTCTTCAATGAAATCAACTCCATGCACCTGCCTTTGGCCTGAATCCCTTAATGCCCTTAACAACAAATCTCAGATTTAAAATTAATAACTGATCGAGCATCCGCTGCAATTTTAAATCTCTACTCCCCTTTTGAGTGTAGAAATACTTCCTACAATCTTTCCCGAATGGTCTGGCCCTCATTCTGAGACTATGCCCCCTACGGACGGAGCTGGGGTTTGCTGGTGTTTGTAGAACATATCTACCTGATGCAGGAACATCTGACACAAAGTGAAGGGGATAAATCTGGGAGGTAAAGTCTGGTCCGTGGTGGGAGGGGGCAGAGTGCGGCCCATGATGATACTAAATTGTGAAACGGGGGAATGCAAAAAATTTGACACTGAAAACAAAGAAGTTGCATTTGAAATGGCAAGGAAGTGAAATTGGAAATACCTGTCCCAGAAATTACTTAAAATATAGTAGCATCATAGTCATATTGCTGGGTGAGCAATTGAGACAATCTGGCTGAGGTTAAATCTCGTCATATGAGCAGGAAGTGTAAGTTCGAATACTTGGATAAATCGGGAATAAAAAGCTAATTTCACAAATCGTGGTCCAGAAATGACCAAGTTGTTGTTAAGCTCATCTGGTACGCTGATGTCCTTAAGGGAAGAATACCTGCCATCTCTCCCTATCTAGTCTGCTTCTGATTCTAGATCCATGGTAATGTGGCTGACTCTTCAGTGCCCTGCGTCATTGTCTAGCATGTTACAGGCAATAAATAGTGGCCTTGCTATGAATGAATAATAATTGCATAAGTTAGTTCTCATGAGACTTGGAGGTAGGGTTTGATTGAAACGCTAATGAACATCCTTAGCAAGCTGCTTATTTTATGTATCCTATGCATTATGAACATTAAAAAGAACAAAATTACAAGATAAAGGTGTGAAACACATTTATGCACTTTAAGTTGGATTCTGCTAGGAAATTGTTAATTTAATAGATCAATGCAATTCTGATTACTAAAATGCCTCATTTAAAATGTGCTGCTCTATTAAATCCAATTCTGTTTTGGTGCTACTTTGGAGGAAACATTAAAAACACATACAGCAAATTAAATAAGGTGTCGTGTTAAGGGAACACACCCTATTGGGGTGAGTCTATTGTGGATGCTCTCAGAATTGTCATGCACATTACCATAGAAAGTGGAAGTAATGTTAATTTCTGCTTCTGCAGCGCCCTGTTGTGTTAATGGTGAACACTGCCAAAGAAACTTAGCAACATGGGCCATTCCAAATGTTCCTGATTTCCCAAAGGACGATAAAGGTTTGGGTACTCATATTTGAGGTAGAAAGTAACAAGGTTAAGTAAATTGCTTATATTAATTCATTGCACTCATTTACCACATTACTTTATCTTCTCAGGAGATGTTGGTATCCTTTGAACTATTGATTCCAAGTTGTTGTTTATTAGAGATTTAGTCTGTTCAGCAATTAAGGAGATGCCAGTGAATTGTTAACAGTATTAAGGCATCTGGAAATAATTCATTATTTAACAAAAGCTCCTGCAACAAATCTTGGCTATGATTCGGTCTAAAAGGAAGTTGTGGAACAAGTAAATATGTTGAATTCATAAATGAAAGGAATTGAGAATCATTTTCCCATGTATGGTTGGTTAGGAACTGGATGGGAAGGTGAAATACTGATATGGAAGGATAGGGATTGAATGAAGAAGTTTCAGTACTGAAGCGCAGACGTGGTGTGTTTTGTAACTTAATTCTGTCAAAAGAGAAGTGCAGAAGATGTACCCCAAACTAAGGATTTATTTTTCAAAACTTCCATTGGAAAATGAGATATTCTAAAACCACAAATTTTTGAAAAACTGAAATTACTGTAGAAACTCAGCAGCTCTGATGGTTTGGTTGCCCAATACTTTCTGTGTCTACGTCAAAGATTTCTAGCATCAGCAATATTTCGTTTTTATTCCGAAGCCAAGCAGAATCTTGCATGTCCCATCCTCTGCAGCCACCTTTTGTGTGGGGGTCACAAGCACTGCCAGAAAGTGAGAAGAGCATTGAAATAACTTCACAAGAGGCTGGTATCCCGCCACCAAGTCACCTTCATTTCCACATGCAGAGTACATGACACTGGTCCAACTCCCTCAAAGCCAACTCTCAGAGTGAACAGAATCCCTAACACTCCTGTTTATGCACGTTGGCTAGGGCTTCCCGATTGGCTCAGATTCACGTCCCCAATCAGGAAACTCACGTTCTATGACATTCTATCAGATTAATATTCCCCACATCAGAACCAACAAAATAATTGTAGGAGAATTTGTTTGAGTATTTTTAACTTCAGATTCACCTCTTTTGCAAACAATTCAGTTGTCTGCATGCTGAGGATACAAAAATGGGAAGACTTTGAGAGAATCTAAGTTGTTGAAATTCTGATACTAACTTATGATTAAAACAACTACTCACTGATCGGACTCCCTCGGAGACTTGGTGAATGAATGCAGCTTAAATGCCAACTTGCTTCTGTTGACAACAATTTTTTTTTCCTGACACAGGAAGTTAGGAATTCAGCTTTCACTTAGGTTGAATGAAGGATTTCACATCGAAATCTAAACTGATACATTGGGGCAACATGATTAAATCACTGTATTTCTTGGATCAGAATGGAAACAAAAGTGAGTTACTTGTTTCCCATTGGCATTGCTGAATTATATGACCACAGACTTCATCCCTGCAGCTCTTCATTAAACTCCTCTATTCTTAAGCGCTTAGGTAAAATAATTATTCAATTTGACATCTTCTAACTTCCAGAAGTGTAAGGTCATACAAAGTTCATAGTTTTCACCATTCCCATTTGCCCATTAGCCCTGAGCTTGCCTACCTACACTAGCCCCTGGTTATAAGCAAACCTTCCAGATTTAAAATTCTCATCCTCATTTTCATATCTCACATCTGCCTCATTCACCCCAGCCCCTGCTATCTCCTCCAAAGCCACAAGCCTCTCAGATATTTGCGCTCCTCCAATTCTGGTCTCTTCAGTATTTTCATTGCAATGGTCTACTGGTATTTTCACTGAACTATTTACCTACAGACCCAAGTAGCGTTTTGTGGGCCGAGGTTCGAATCCTGCCATATCAGACAGTGGAATTTGACTTCAATAAAGTATCTGGAATTATGAGGCTAACAGTAACCATGAATCCACTGTCAATTGTTGCAAAATCCATCTGATTCACTAATGTCCTTCAAGGTAAGAAACTGCTGTCCTGGTCTGGTGTACAGGTGACTCCAGACCCACAGCAAGCTGGTTGCCCCCTTAGTTGCCTTGTTTGAAATTAGGGATGGGCAGTGAATGCTGATCTAGTTAGTAATACCCACATCCGTGAATGAATAAAATAAATTGCTCCATCATTGCTAGTCGTACCTTAATTTGCTTAGGCTAAGTCCAGGGATTCCGTTCATAATTCTCTGTTTCGCTCACTTGTTTAGGATAAGTTACTCATTAAAACCTACCTTTTTGACAAAGCTTTTGGTCATTTGTCCAGAACCTTTTTATGTGACTCATTGTCAAATCTTGCTATTGACTGCCTCGGTGAAGTGCTGTGGGATATTTTGCAATGTTGTTGTTGTGGCATTCTCACAGGTAGAGGTTTCGGTCCATTACTCCCAGTGTTTTGTTGCAAACCTGAGTCACAATGGCACATTTCCAGCTTGGTTCTGTTTCTCTTTTGCCAATGTACAGCCTGACCTCCCAAGATGCCATCCAGGGCTGAATCCATTCAAAGTTGTATTCAATGCTCTATTTTGGCAAGAAAACCAGCCGAGCGTACATTCCCTCACTCTTGTTGCATACCAAATTGTTCTCTATTATACGCACAACATTAATGAATAATTGGCTGCATGTTAGTAACATCCAGCTTGCATATGTTATAAGTATCAGCTAATTTTAGATGATCCAGTGCAGAAACGCTGACAATAGTTGATGCTCATCAGCAGCAAATATTTGACTGGCGTCCAGATTCTTGGGCAGGGAGATACAGCTCCTCTCTATTAATCTTTTCTTAAAATAAATAAAATTTAAACATTGAGACAAGCAGCTTTTCCTGTACAGACACCATGGATTTAGCAGAATCATAGAGTTTTGTCTAACACGGTGACTTTGTTTGGCAGGTTTTTCTGCTCTTTTTTTTTAAACTTGGGGCAGAAACCTTGGAAAGGTGATGTAAGGTTTGAATTTAAATTGAGTCAACAACCTGTGGCTTGAACTGTCCAACCCTTTCCTGCCAAATCGATGGGAATAAAATCAACTCCAGTGTTTCACAAATTGCAATGAGCATTTAGCAGACTGATTCCAGTAATGGAAGGACTGACAGAAGAGAGACTGGAATATTTAGGACTGTCTTAACTTGAGTCTAGAAGAATGGATGGGGGTGGGGCCTGGGCTCTCTTTGAAGCCTATACAATTCTAACAGGGATGGACAGGGTAAATGCAGCAAGGATGTTCCTGATGATGGGGGGAGTCCAGAACCAGGGATCACTGTCTAAGGATAACTGGGTAGGCCATTGAGAACTGAGATGGGAAGAAACGTCTTCACCGAGACAGTGGTGAGGCCATGGAATTCTCTTCCACAGAAAGTAGTCGAGGCCAAAACATTGAATATTTTCAACAGGGAGCTAGATACAATTCTTAGGGCTAAAGGGATTGAAGGGAATGGGGAGAAAGTGGAAATAGGGGACTGACTTGCATGATTTGCCGTGATTATACTGAATGGAAGAGCAGGTTTGATTGACTGAATGGCCTATTCCTTCTCCTATATTTCCAAATATTCAAAAAGAGGTATAATCAAGAATATTATAAATACACAGCATTTGTAAAAACAAAAGATACGGTTCACATCCCAAATCAAGACTATTTTCTGATGCAGTCCCAAACTGCATATCCACAGAAAATGAGTCCACAAAGACTTCTCTTCATTTATAAATGTGATTGTTCACCTGTAACAATGTCAAGTATAAAGACATCAGACAGTTACATCCAAGTATAAAATGTGGCAGTAGCTGTGTGAAAATATCTTCAGAAAATAGAAATGGCCAGCTAGTGGTGTGAAGATCAATTTTTCAAAAACCTTTGATTTCTTTTTCAGTGGCAACTGCAGTGTCTAACCTGGTTAGCAGACCGATCTTTCAGGAGGATAATGTGCTGTGGGTTAGAAGCTGAACCATTTACTGTGTGGGTGTTCAAAGTGTAAGGTGGAAGTGAGTTGGTGGAATGGGGGTGGGATAATCAGGCTGGAATTATAATGTAACAGTTCAGAGAAGCAAGTGAAAAGAGGAAATGATTGACTGAGTGTAAAAATAAAAGCAACAGAACCCTGGTGGTAGAAATTTGCAGCATCAAATTGTCTAAACTCAGAGAAGGAAGGCAATGGACAATGATTTAAAATTAAAACTGGAACCAGCTGATGATGACAGGCATTTGTTTCAGAATAAAAGTCCTGAAATTACACAACGCGATGTAAATAGGTTTGCCTGAAATCCCTATTCTTGACATTTAAGACAGGTTAAGAGACGTTATTTTAAAATATATACGGGAGGAACTTAGAGTAAATGTATCAAGCCTGGGACATATTGCAGTTTCAGGGATACAAGATCATATCAGTTAATTAGATGGTCAATAATTCTTTAGATGTGTAGTGGTAACATTCACTTCTCTTTTAGTATTTCATGCACTCACTGTTTTATCTTAATATTACAACCTGATGAAAAAATATTATGTAAACATTATAGGTAGAGACTGGTCAGCGCCTCTTATTTATTTGATAAGCATGTTTTAAACATGAGAAAATAAGAAAACTTAGTGATGAAAACAGTCTATCACCTTCTTCAAAGTTCATCCATTATTTCATTCAATCTTATTGCAATTAGAATAATAACCACATTCTCTAGTGGTTCAGCCACTTTGCTTTGCTCAGATTATTGCAAAGCATTGTCATTCCTGAAGTAAATAAGGTTCTGTGCTATGCCTGCAAAGCAGAATGCTGCGAGAGGGCAGCAAGCGGAATGTGGTGAAGGGCCACCGTACCACCGTGCTGCATCACAACACCATGAACCTGGATTCAATTCCAGCCTTAGGCGACTGTCCGTGTGGAGTTGGCACATTCTCCCAGACGTGTGTCTGCATTGGCTTGCTCTGGGTGCTCAGGTTTCCTCCCACAGTCCAAAGATCGGGTGGACTGGCCTTGGGAAATGCAGAGTTACAGGTATAGGGTCTGGGTGGGATTGTCTTTGGAGAGGTGTGCAGACTTGATGGGCCAAATGGCCGGCTGCCACGCTGTAGGAATTGTATAAAGATTGGCGGGAAGCCAGAGGGTTGGAAAGCCTTTAAGAACGAGCAACTAAAACAACTGAAAAAAAGCAATAATGGAGGAGAAGGTGAAATATAAGAGGAAGCTAGCCAGTAATATAAGAGAAGATGGCATGGGATTTTTTAGATATGTAAAAGCTAAGAGAGAGGCAAGAGTGGACATTGAACCCTAGAAAATAAGGCTGGAGAAATAGTGATGGGGAACAAAGAAATGGCAGAAGGTATGACAGAACGGGTACTTTGCATCAATTTTCACAGTGGAAGAGACCAGCAACATACCAGAACTTCAAGAGAGTCAGGGGACAGAGGCCAGCAGAATGGCCATCACTAAGAAGAAATTGCTATGGAGTCTTAAAAGTCTGACAATAGACTTCACTCCAGAGTTCTGAAGGAGATAGCTGATGAAATTGTAGGAGCATTGGCGGAATCACTGGAGTCAGGGAGGGTCCCACAGGACTGGAAATTGGCAACATAATACCTCTGTTTAAGAAGGGATGGACGCAGAAGACAGGAATCTAAAGGCCAACTGGCCTAACTCAGTTGTCGGTAAGATTTTCCAGTCTGTTGTAAAGAAAGTGCATGGTAAAATAGGGCAAGCCAATATGGTTTCATTAAGTCAAGGTCAGACCTGATAAATCTGTTAGAATTGTTAGGGGAGGTAATGAGCAAGTTAGCCAAAGGAGAGTCAGTGGACATAATCTATTTGGATTTCTAGAAGGCCTTTGACAAGGTGCCACAGAGGAGGCTGCTAAATAACATGAAGTCAGAAGCCACATGACGCCAGGTTATGGTCCAACAGGTTTATTTAAAATCACAAACTTTCAGAGTGCTCACCAGACTTCACCCGACAAAGGAGAAGCTCGCCAAAGGTTTATGATTTTAATCAAACGTGGTAGACTATAATCTGGTGTCATGTGACTTCTGACTTTGTTCGCCCCAGTCCAAAACCGGCATCTCCACTTCTCAAAAATTATAAGAGCCCATGATGTTAGCGGCAATGCACTGGCATGGTTAGAGGATTCACTGATTGGCAGAAGGTGGAGAGTGGGGATAAAGCTGATGGTGAGTGGAACTCGACAAGGAGCAGTGTTGGGACCACAACTATTCATGTTATACATTAACGATCTGGGCAAGGGTAGAGTTTTCAGAAAGCGCAAAGATAAGTGGAGGGGCAGGTAGTGTTGAGGAAGTAGGGAGGCCGCAGAAGGGCTTGAATAGGCTAAGAGAGTGGGCAAAGATGTGCATTTTAGTTGGAATAATAGAGATGTAGATTATTTTCTAAATGGAGAAAGGCTTCAGAAATCTCGAGATCAAAGGGAATTGGGACTCCTAGTTCAGAATTCTCTTAAGGTTAAACTGCAGGTTCAGTTGCTGGCTGGGAAGCCAAATGCAAAGTTAGCATTCCTTTTGAGAGGGTTAGAATATAAAAGCACAATTGTACTGTTGAGTCTGCAAAGGATCTTGTCAGACAGCATCGGGAATATTGTACGCAGTTTTGTGCCCATATCTACGGAAGGATGTGCTGACATTGGCGGAGGTCCACAAGATGAAGGGTTTGTCATATGAACAGCTGGTGAGGACCCTGAGTCTGTACATGATGGAGTTCAGAAGGATGAAGAGAGGTCTGATTGAAACTTTCAGAATACTGAGAGGCCTGGATGGAGTGGACATGGAGAAGATGTTTCACCAGTAGGAGAGATAAAGTCCTGAGGGCACAGCCTCAGGGTGAAGAGACAACCCTTTAGAACTGAGATGAGGAAGACTTTCTTCAGCCAGAGCATCGTTAATCGGTGGAACTTATCACTGCAGAGGAGACCAAAGCATTGAGTGAATTTAAGACAGGGATAGAAAGGTTCATGATTGATAAGGGGATCAAAGGTTATGAGGAGAAGGCAGGAGAATGAGGTTGAGAAACATATCAGCCATGACCGAATGGCAGAGCAGACTCAATGAGTCGAATGGTCTAATTCTGCTCCTGTTTCTGACGGCTCTATGGAGGAGAAGGGACAATGAGAATTGGAACCACTTAGCAGCTCTGGAGCATTGGAAAAAATCAGGAGCATTGAGGGGACAGTTGTAGGCTTGGGCCAGAGAGAGGTACTGCAGTGTTGAAGCACCAAGAGAAGACATAATGAGTCGGGAATCATTCAGATGTGGAGATTAAAGCTGTTCAAGCCGCACCTTGAGTATTCACCTCAGAACCCAACACTTGACCAAGTTCAGGAGCAGCCAGAATCTGATACAGAACAATGCTCTGAATATGAGCATGAGGACATGCCAGTCTGGAACTTGGCAGTATAGAAGAGGAGGAGATGTGTCAGACAGTGGGCAAGAGATACAAGTACATCTGACAATGCCATGAGAATGTGTTTTTAAGATTATGCCAGTGATTGCAATTCGAGTTTGAGCTTACTGAATTTTGTTGGCAGAATTGCGTGTATTGGAGCATGTGCACTCAATCTGGAAAACCTGCCAGTTTAGTTCTCTCCTGGAAACTCTCTGCTGGAGGCCAATTACTTGAAACTGGGGACAATGGCTTAGCACTATGTGAGAAGATGCTGATATGACTGGAGCAATATAAATCCTGATCATAATCTCTGGAGACCTGTTCAATATGGGTGGATACCTACCTTAAAAAAATCTCAACAACTAACTCACATTTGTGCAGGTGTGTCAAATGTTCATGTGATAATTTTCCAAGATCTTATGCCACTGAGTTTGCACTTATTTCCATAACGTCCCTCACCAACTTCTACAGATGCACCGGGTGCAAAACGGTCTGGTATGGCAACTGCGCTGTCCAGGGCTGTAAGAAACTACAGAAGGGGGTGTGCACAGCCTGGATCATCGCGGGAGCCAACCTTCCATCCATGGACTCTATTTACACAGCTCACTGCTACAGAAAGGTGGCCAATATCATCAAAGACCCATCACACCCCGGGAATGATCTCCTACAACCTCTTCCATCCGGCAGACGATACAGAAGCCTGAACACACGCACCAGCAGGTTCAGGAACAGATTCTTTCTGGTTGTTATCAGACTGCTGAATGGACTCTCGCCTCAAAAAACGTAACCTGCAATGTAACCTTTATGCCTCTAAATCTTTTTGATCTGTACACCCCTTGCTTGCTGTAATCCGTCTGTACCGCTTGTAAACAAAGCTTTTCACTGAATTTTGGTACACATGACAGTTAAATTATTCAATCAGAAATTTGGAGACAGACTGCACACGATTTTTTCATGTGAAACACTATTTTTCACTTGTTAACATTTATGCTTAAAAGCACACAGGTTTCTAAAATGGTCTACAAAAAATCTGCAAGGGAACAGTATTATTTGTTGATATAACCACAATGCTTACAGTTTCAGTTAGATAAACTGAATTTGTTAACTAAATCGTTTCAGCATCGCAATAACTTTGATATTGACAAATTGGGCTGCAATAGTTTCTGGTATTTACTCTGATGAGGGAGTTCAGCCCTGGAGCTCCTTCTAATGATGTTAGCTTCAGGGTGCTTAGAGGTAGAAATTCAAAGTGACATCCCAAAGACTAACATCGATTCCTGTTTGTTTGCATACCTGCCTCATTGATCTGAGAATGATTGGTTGGCAAATAAAACTTTGATGTTCACCTCTGTTTTAATGGAGGGGAGTGACCTCGTCCAAGGTCACAAACGTCCCTCATCTGAAATGGTTTAGTATCGGGACTCAGATCTACATTTCTCATGAGGTGTTTGGGAGGGCTGCTTTTGTAGCAGAACTAAAGATCAACACTTTTCGAAATGCTGGCTAACTACCATCTGTATATTTTTGACAATAATCCTGTAGTTTCTGTTAAGTGTTTGGCCAACAACTGAGTGCTCATATTCATTTTATTTAAGTTCCACTGAAACTGTACAAGCATTGGGGTTCTCAGTAGTATCAGGGTTGCTCAACTCTCCTTACAGCTGCCAGCCCAGACACTCTGAATTGAAGAAACATGTCTGGAGCTTGAACACTGCAATGGAATTTCATCCACTGCAAAATGGAACACAGAGAAGGAAAAATGACTCGAGGATTCAGTAATAGCAGTAGCTCTTCTGTGTTTGTGTGTAAGAAGTACAGGATTCCTTTATGGCATTACATTGTCAGTGTTACGTACCTCTCGATGAGGCAATTCAACAGCTCAAAGTCAATTCTCTTCCAAGATACTTGTTCTTGTCTGCTTTAAATAAATCAACAATAGTCTCTAGGATTATCTATTGACGCTGGCTATTGGGGGTGGGGTGGGAGGAGAGCAAAGGGGAGCTGGTGGTCAGAGTTAGGGGTTACAATAATGGTGGGAGGTTGGTTATTTCAGTTGGTTGATGGCACATTTGCAATGCAGAGCGACACCAACGACATGGTCTCAATCCGGACACTAACTGAGGTTCCTATGATAGATTCTCCTTCTCAACCTCTCTTCCTGCCCAAGGCTTAGTAATCTTCAGTTTAAACCACCCCCAGTTGTCTCTCACTAAAGGAGATTGTAGCTTTCTAGTCAAGCAAGACTATGGTAACTTTACCTTTATATATTGTCACATCCAAATGATCTCACTGTCTTTATAACAGTAGGTTCATGCTTAAGGTTCATATTCAGTACGTAGCTCACAGGTGTGTGTGTGTTTGTGTCTGAGTGCGTGTGTGTGTTTGTGTGTGTGTGTATGTGTGTGGTGTGTGTGTATCTGTGTGCGTGTGTGTTTGTTTGCATTTGTGTGTGTGTGTGCATGCACATGTGTGTGCATGAGAGAGAGAGAGTGTGTGTGTGTGTGTGTGTGTGTGTGAGAGAGAGAGAGCGAGAGAGGGGGTGTGTGTGTTTATAATGTTGTTGCCCTTTTGGAGGGCATGTTATTGCTCAAAAGTGTAGCCCCCTACATTACAGCATAAAACACTTCCCCTGCACACTCTGGGGCTGGTCACAACCATTTCCAGCTCCACTACGCGTGTTAATTACAGCAATCACTCAGCACACAGTGTGTCTCAGGATCAGCTTCTTACCTTTGGTGAATGTCCAGGCATATACACTCACTCCTTGGTATCATTTCTGTCATCCACTTTCCCCAAGTTGCCACCCAATCCTCGGAGCCTTCAGCTGCCCTCTTTACCACCCCAGTCTCAGGTGTATTGATACAAGTGGCAGAACTAGCAGTGCCCTGTCCCTCATGGTGGCTGTGGTATCGCTGACCACCCTCCCCCCACCCCCGATGTTCCAACATTACTCCGTCTCCACCGTGCCTTTATATATTCATTTGTCCCAGTAACAATCCTTTCTGCATCCCAGCATGTTGTCTCCAATCTCCACAACGGGCTTCCCCCTCACAGCATTGGTGTCTCATAAACCCACTTGCATTTCAGGGGACAGATCGCAAGGACAGACCATGGCCCATCCGTTGAGCAACTTAGATGGTCAACCCCGGAGGATGAGCGACCAGAGCCCTGACTGATGACTGTACAGCTGATGGATGGTCTGCTCTTCCCTGGCTCGTTTTCACTACAGTGCACCAAAAGAGCTGACTGTACAGATACAGACTCCCTGAGCCTGACTGTCCTAGTAATTGACCGACAGTGACCAAGCCTCTGGATCAATAGGGGATGATGCTCCTGTGCCAAGATCTCTGTCTGACGTGTATTTCCCTGGACTTGATAGAGACCACTCCCCTTAAACTGAGTCCTGGCCAATGGGTAAAGCACATTGAGTATGCGCGCCACTCATCCTGCTGGTGTAAGCTGCAAGTGTGGGATTGATATAGCTCTATGGTACTTTGCTACATGTTGGTTCCCTTTGATTACTGCTGACAACCATGACAAGCTGCTTAACTCAGTGTCTGCGCTGAAAGGAAAGTCAGGATAGAAATACTGTGAGCCTTTAATCTCTGGCTGAATGGGTAAAGTGCCACAATACAATCCAAGCAAGTCAGGGATATAGGGAACATTGATATTGGTATAAAGTGAGTGAATACTGAGAAAGCACATGTGACGTGCCCTGTGCTACCACTGTTACAGTTTGTGAGCTGGTTACCTGTCCCTGAATTCCTGCTGTATTCCAGTGAGGGGTATCAGTGTCCTCCTAAGCTCAATGTTGGACAACTAGCCTGTAAGTGGGTCAGAGATGGGCCATGAGGATCTGTTGAGGGTGGTACATGTCCGACGCCAATGACAGTGAATGCAGGCTGTGTGCAGTTCAATGCCCATGGAGTGTGCCCTGAGAGGTTGGTGCTGAGTGTCTAGACGGTGGTCTGGAGGAAAAAATAGGGAGTTGGAGTTGTCAGATACCCCAACTATCTTACCCTTCAGGAATTCTTGGCACAAAGTTTCCATGTGGGAGAATGGGTCATTGCTTAGTAATGAGGCAAGATGAGGAAAAGGGTGATAATCCATGAAAGTAGGGTTCTCAACATCAGCAATCTTGACTCAATATCCAACACTTTGTTGGAAAGTGGGACTTCTTGATCTTAATATTGAGAAGTTCCTCACTGGCCATTTCACCTAATTTTCCCAACCTTCTCTCCATGGCTCACATTGTTCTGGGTCTGGGAAGATTCCATCCCATGTAACCAGCTCTTTATTCCAAATTTTGTTGAATTCCAAACTTCACCATCTGCCATGGTCGATTTGAAGCCACATTTCTGGAACATTAGCATGAAATTTGGGATTAATGTCTAGTGACATTACTATTACCTCAGCACTACATCACAGCCAACTCTTTCCCAATGAAACCACATTGCTGTAAAAAAAATCCACTTCATTAATTACCAAATTGAATTGATCCTTACCTGCCTTAGTTAAAGTCCTAGCCTTGGCCCTCAGTTACTGGTAATGAGTGCTGCCTTTATAAAGAGAGGCACATCTTGTGAATTAATAAAAGATGTGGTATCAATTTTTCTTTAAACAATTTTCTGTAAAGCTACAGACAACAAGATCCAATTTCGGACGATTCCCTTAAGCATATGTTGAGATGGTGAATGCATGGCAACATAGTTTAAAGTTCAGTGCTGAACAGCTGGTTTGCAATATCAAGCAATGGCAACAGTATGTGTTCACTTCCTACACAGGCTGAGTTTTCCATGAAGGTCATTCCTTCTCAACATCGTTCCTTACCTGAGGCTTGATGACCCTCAGGTTAAACCCACACCAGCCAAATCTCTTGAATGAGATAACAGCCTTTTGATCTGATAAGACTATAGTGACTTTACCTTTAATTTAAATTAAAAATTAAATACTCTACAATTACCAGGAGCTACGATCTTGTGTATATTTGTGCCTCTCAGTAAGAGGTTGGATAAATACATGGTTTTTGTGTGCAGGGAGTGGAAGTGACTGGGTTGAATACAGTAAATTGCTTGACCAACATGGACCTCTACAGTTATGAATTACACACGAAAATCTCTCATCTTGGGGGAATAAAATGCACAAATACATCAGTATGAGCTTGAAACAGAATGCTGGCAATTAATCATATTGTTGAAAAAATAAATGCTTGCCATTTCAATTCAAAATTGCTTGTCAAGAGACTTATTCCTCTGTATTAAATACTGTTGCCAACATTTGATCATGTGCTACATTCTCATTCCAAGATTCTATCCTTTGGCAGAAGCTCTTTGTGAAAATAGTAAATGATTCTTCCTCCTCACCAATCCTGTATAGTTAGGTTTGCCCTTTATCATATATTATTCAGAACATTTTACTGTATAATTGGGGCCATTACCAGTTTCATTTTGAAACAAAAGCCTGGAATGTAAACCTTTCAAAGGTGAGCACGTTAGAAATCTCATTTTTTGACACAATTTGTTGTATTCTGCATTGTTTATTTACTACAAATTCCCTTAATTTAAGTGACCTGTTGGAAAATAAATACTTGGCAGGACTACAATTTATATTTTGCATCATATGAAGTAAATGCTATGTAATTTACAGTTTAGGCAAAGTTTTTAAATAGCTTTTTGTTTAATCTGCATCAATCTGCCATGAGTTTTGTTTGCATGTCCTTGACTCAAACACAAGAAATTATCGATTGAAGCATTGATACAAGTGGAACAATATTTGCAATTTACAAAGTAAATTACACTGGTTAGCAACAACATGAAGATTGATGCTTGATTACTTCACAGAAGACTGGGCATAATCGCATGAAAATAGTGGAAATTGTTCTTGTTGCAAAATGAAATTTGTGTTAATATCCATCAATGAACATTGGCTCTTGTTTCATTGCAGTGGGGCTGGTTTTGTTGGTTTCCCAGCTCCTGGCTTGGTGAGAAAGTTGAGAAATTAGTTTGGGTTTGGCAACAATAACAATGGGAACAAACAGTGCCATTCTCCAACTGAGTATTCAACAGAGATAATGGGAACTGCAGATGCTGGAGAATCCAAGATAATAAAGTGTGAGGCTGGATGAACACAGCAGGCCAAGCAGCATCTCAGGAGCACAAAAGCTGACGTTTCGGGCCTAGATCCTTCATCAGAGAGGGGGATGGGGAGAGGGAACTGGAATAAATAGGGAGAGAGGGGAAGCAGACCGAAGATGGAAAGAAAACAAGATAGGTGGAGAGGAGAGTATAGGTGGGGAGGGAGGGAGGGGATAGGTCAGTCCAGGGAAGACGGACAGGTCAACAGTGAGATGAGAATCTCATGAGTGAGCAGCAAGGAGCCTATTAGCATCTGTTTTCATGTATTAGCACATCGTCATTCACTCACCTTACATCATTAACATACTGTTGCCCATTGTCTGTCACCCAGGATAGAAGCTCGATGATGACAGTTCCTGATGTGAAACACAAAGCAGGTACCTGGCCACCGCAGCCTGCTGCTTTCACCTCTGACCCCTCCAACATGCACAGCAGTTACCAACATCTCAGGGTTTGCTCTGTAGGCAGTGACCGCCTGTAACTCCCTGCTCCCTCACCTCATTCACGGACGTTGCTGTTGGACGCGTACCAGCCTCACTGCACTCTCATAGCCCATCTCTGATCCACCTACACATCAAAACACTGGAGCATTCCAGCACCGTTCACTGCTGCAAGGACGGGCTCCAGCTCATGGACTGGACCGGGTTGTATCTCAGGGCTCTCTTTTTGGGCTCTAACAGCTCACTCACTTTGTGCCTAATTCAATGCTCCCAGTATCTCTGCCTTGCCCTCCTTTTTTTCCCTTTGCGCCCTCAACTTGACCTAATGGCTCACAGTCCTTCCGTTTTGTGTTGTATGTCTCTAAGGCCCTAAATGTACACTGGCATTAACAATGAAGTGTCAGCATGCCACCTATGTGACCTGAGAGGATTTGTTTTTGGTTCCCCTCACACTAAATGCCAACTGAGGGGTAACTCTGGGCTGGTAGCAATTGGCCTGGTGCATGGTTGGGCTTTAAAGCTGGCATTGGCACCTAGGATCTTGAGACGACAGATACTTCTGCTCATATGCAGTGCAAGTTTCAGAGAATAACATGAGAAACCTCTCTACTACTCACAGAGACAACTCTCCATGAAATTCACCAGAACAGGCACTTGGTCAAATTCAGCACCTAAGGACTAAGTATTGTTCCTCACACAACTGTTGGAAGTTACAAACAATGCACTGACAACCACCTGGTAAACTGAATACTTGGCCACACTGTATCTCCTTATAAGCAAATGAAATTTATGGATTCAGGAAGAAACAGGAAGAATTGAGAATGACAGTGAATTCAGGTACAGAAAAAGAAATAAAGAAAGGAGTGGTGACTGGGTTTTGGGTGTTTCTAGCCTTGTTCAAAAAGGGTTGTATAGATAATTGCAGTAGTCACACGCCAGCTTGTTTAACTTCGATGGTGGGGAAATTTCTGGAAACAAATATGTGGGATAGAATTTGTGATCAGATGGAAAAGGAAGGTTGATTCAGAAGAGTTAGCATGGGTTTCTAAAGTGGAAATTGTGTTCCCCAACTTAGAGTCACAGAGTTATACAGCACAGAAACAGACCCCTCATTTCAACTCGTCTGCTCTGCCCAGACATCCCAATCTGACCTAGTCATTTGCCTGCATTTTACCCCTATCCCTCTAAACCCTTCCTGTCCAAATACACATCCAGATGCCTTTTAAATGTTGTCACTTCATGTGACAGCTCATCCCATACATACACCACCCTCTGCATGAGCAGTTGCCCCTTAGGTCCCTTTTAGACCTTTCCCCTCTCATCTTGAGCTTATGCCCTCTACCCTGGGGAAAAGGCATTGACTATTCATCCTATCCATGCCCTCATGATTTTATAAACTTCTGTAAGGTCACCTCTTAGCCTCTGACACCTATTCAGGGAAATTCAGCCTCTCCCTAGAGTTCAAACACTAATCCTGGCAACATCATTGTAAACCCTTTCTGAGCCTTTCAAGTTTAACAACATCTTTCCTATAGCAGGGAGGCCAGAATTGAATGCAGTGTTCTAAAAGTGGCCTCAACAGTGTCCTGTACAGCCACAACTTGACATCCCAACTCCTATACTCAATGCACTGACCAATAAAGGCTGGGGTTGTTTGAAAAGATAATAGCAGAGTTCGATGAGGGGAATGTTTTTGATGCAGAATACACGCATTTCCAGAAGGCATTGAATACAGTGCTACTCAACACACTTGTGAGCAGAGTTGTAGGTCATAGAATAAAATGGGCAGTAGAAATGTGGATACAATATGAGCTGAGTGTTTGGAATCAGAGTGTAGTGGATAATGGATATTGTTCAGGCTGGAGGAAGGTTTGAAGTGGACTATCCAAGGGGTCAGTATTGGGTTCATTGCTTTTCCATACATATATATTAATGATCCGGATCTTGATGCACAGGAGACATTTTCAAAGTTAGCAGATGACACTAAACTTGGGAAGAATTGTAAACTGTGAGAGACACAGTACTGTGGAACTCCAAAGGACATTGACAAGTTGGTGGAGTGATTGGATATGAGGTAGATGTAGTTCAATGCAGAGATGTGTGAGGTGATGCACTTTGGTTGGAAGAATATTGAAAAGCAATAGAAATTAGGGTTTATAATTCTAAAGGCAGTGCAAGAGCACAGGCATCTGCATGTATTTTGTCCCAGATCGTTTTGGTGGCAGGACAGGTAGAGAACAGTTAATAAGACATGCAGTGTCTTTGGCTTTATTGACAGGGTAACAGAGTACAAGAGGAGGGAGGTGATATTGAACTTATACAAGACATGTGTTAGACTTTAGCTGGAGTATTGTGTACAGTTATGCACACAACATTATAGGAAGGATGTGAAGACATTGGAAAGAGTGCAGAAGCTCTGTACTGGAGTAGTTCCAGAGATGGGAAACTTCGGCTATGAGGACAGATATTAAAAAGTTGAGACTGTTCTCTTTGGAGAGAAGAAGGCCGACAGAAAATTTATTCGAGACTTTCAAAATGAACAGGCTGGACAGAGTAGGTCGGGAGAAACTGTTCCTGCTTGCAAAAGCAACAAAAATGAGAGAGTGTAGGTTTAAAGCGATGTGCAAAAAACACAAGGGTGATGTGAAAAAAACAGTCACACGGTGAGTGGTTAGGGTCTGAAATGCACTGCCTGGAAATGTGATGGGCATAGTTTCAGTTGAGGCATTCAAGAAGTTATACAATGATTAGTGGATAGAAATGGTGGTCAGAGATTTGGGGAAGAGGCAGGAGATTGGCACTACGTAATAGGACCAGTACAGACAAGAGGGGCTGAATTGCCTCCTTCTGCAAATAATAATTCAGTGACTCTGGAACTGAGAGATAAAAAGGCAAATTAAAAACACAAATTTGGAGAATCTCCAAAAAGTACATTTCTGGTGTTCCTGTTATAGGAAGATGTTGTAAAACATGAAAGGCTGAAGAAAAGATGGGTGAGTCCAAAACTAGAGGGCATTGGCTTAGAGTGAGAGGGAAAAGGTTTAAAAGGAACCTGAGGGGAAACATTTTCATGCAGATGGTGGTGTGTGTATGGAACAACCTGCCAGAGGAAGTGGTGGAGGTTGGTACAATTACAACATTTAACAGGCATCTAGATAGGTACAAGAATAGGAAGGATTTCGAGGGATATGGGCCGAATGCTGACAAATGCGACTAGGTCAGGTTGTCTGGTTAGTCCAGTTAGACTGAAGCATCTGTATCCGTGCTGTGTAACTGTGACTGAGATATTTAGATTTTTAAATCAGTAAGGGGATGAATGGTTACAGGGAACTGGTTGGAAAGTGAGTTAAGGATGCTCAGCTCAGCCATGACTTCATTGAATGGCAAGGGAGACTTGATGGGCTGAATGTTCTACTTCTGCTCCTACATTTTACAGTCTAACAATTTACAACTTGCAGGGTTGAGGCTCCACACATATCATTGTTCACTTTCTAGGAAAGAGAGGTTGACTGCAAGTCCTCATCAATTGTCCCATTGTTAAAAAGGCACTTACGTTACTAATTATAAGAATTAATTTTTTGTAGTGAATGGGTAATTAATCTACAAATACAACTTTATGATAATCACTGAGGTTTAAGGCAAAATACTGTTTTTACAAAAACTGATCAGCATAAATTAATCAGAAACTTGTGGTGATTCACAACTCATGGGGACTCTCAACCTCCTCAAAAGCCGCTGGCTAATTTTCACGTGAGAAACCGTGTGTAATGTTTACACACACATTTTCAGCAAAATCTTGGTTACTACGTCCATATGATATATAATTGTTAGCTGTTTTGCTGGAAGACATAAACCTCAGCAAATGAATGTGTTGAAAGACCAAAAAAAAGACGAGTAAAAAGTGGCAAATGTTGATCCGCTAATACGTGTACCTGTCACATCTAGATCACTGAAACAAACAGCACCTTTCAGTTTGAAAGATCAACTACTTGCGCAAGAGTGATCATCTTAGGAATACAGCAAGAATCTAGACCATCAACTGGTTTCAAACAACAGAATCTAAGTCACTTCTCTAATGCTACGGGTCAATGGTTTCCAAGCACTACTTTAAATTGCATGTAAGGCATGAGATATTTTGACCTTCTGAGAAACAATTCCCTATCTGCGGTATGTTGTAGTCCAATTCATTTTGAGCAAAAATCCATCCACTAACAAGAGAAAGAAGAATTGCAAAATGCTGTGGACAATACACGGGGACAGAAGACGCGTGATTATTGGAGAAAATAGGAAAAGAACAAAATGATTTGAGTATCAGTGACAAAAAAGACATTGTTTTGAAGTTTTTCGCTTGTACTCGACAGTTCAAATCACAAAATTGCCAATGTAAGGGGAAACTAATTAACATTAAAAGGTGAATACTTAACATTAACAAATGGTTCCTGATTGGTAGATATGTTGGTATCAGCAATACACCAGTTAATAATGACTATAGTTAATTTCCAAAGTTTGTCTAAATTTTAAATCGGACAAGTTGATTGGTCCAGGCTTTGTCAGGCGAAATAAAGCATCGAATGACTGTCACCCATTTTGTGGAGTTGAAACAGGCATGGAGCACATGCATGTTCTTTCTATCTGTAAAGAACAAGGCCCTGTGTTTTAAAACAAAACAAAACTTGTAGTTCATGCCATGAACCTGACTGACAATCCTAAATTGGTTGTTAATGTTATTTTTCAAACTCTTCTGTTGTGCATCCTCCCCGTTTTGTCCTGTCAATGTGTCTTGACTTTTCCAGACCTCCTACCAAGGGAATCTTTAATAAACGACTTCACCTCTTCAATTTCCTTTCCTCCTTCTCGTAAAACCCACCTCTGATCAAGCTCATGGTCTCCCCTTCCAAAATCTCCTTCATTGCTCTGTGTCATTTTCCTTATTATTAGTTAAGTATCCTTTTCCTTCTCATTAGTTGGGATGCTGGAAAGGTTCAAGAAGGTATTGCTGCCTCTTGGGTTACTGCATCATTGTAAGAACTGATGCATAGAAAGAAGCTGCAGAGAACTCAGAAACTGCAATGCAGCCCCAGTACAACCCAACCACACTACAGGGGATCCATCAGGTTCATAAATAATTGATGAGTGCAATGTGAAATAAAATTATGTTTGTAGATCAGATTCTGCTTTGTGGGAACACAAGATATTCAGAGGGAGTGTAATTTGGAAGATGCACAGTAGATAGTTTGTATTCACAAGTGTAAGGTTTTAGAAAATGGTATTAAAATGTCACATAATTCAACATGAGGGATATGCTATGAAATGGATACATCATTAAAATAGTTCAGGCTGTGAAAATTAACTGCACTCATGTACCATCACTGAACAAATCAGCAGTAATAAAGACAAGAGATTCTCGAGCCAAGCAAATCAATCTAAAAGAATGCACATGCAATGAAGTGACATGATCGTAGTATTGTGCTCAGCCTTCATCCCCAACCAGTGAAAGGAGGGAGATATGACGAAGATCTGAATGGCTACAAAAGTGGTTAGGTGTTAGGTAAAAAATCCATTAAGTCCGGTTTGGGTTTTTAATCCAATCTGTTTGAGAACAAAATAGGTCCCCAGATATGATGCAGCACACAGGGAGACCATATGACACCTGAATCCAGGGCAGATTCTGCATTTGTGAAATGTTTGTGTGGAGCTAGAATAATGTGGAGATATTGAAAACCCAAGGAAGAGGTAGGTACAATGCAAGGAATAACTTTTGAAAATTCATTTGTGGAACCTTAACGTCTCTGGCTGAGCCAGCATTTATTGCAGCCCCCTATTTGCTGTTGAGAAGGTGGGGGTGAGCTGCCTTCTTGAATCACTGCAGTCCATGAGCTGTAGGTAGATGCATAATGCCTTTAGGCAGGGAATTCTGGATTTCGACCTGGTGACAGTGAAGGAAGAGTGATACATTTCTCCGTCAGGATCATGTGTGGCTTGGAGGGGAACTTGTAGACATTGGCGTTCCCATGTGTCTGCTGACCTTGTGTTTCTGGATGGAAATTGTCATGACTTTGGAAGGTGTTGTCTAAGGAGGCTTGGTGAATTTCTGCAGTGCATCTTGTAGATAGTACACACTGCTGTAACTGAGCGTTTGTGGTGGAATGAATGGATGCTGCTGAATGTGATACCAAGTGAGCGCGCTGTTTTACCTGGATGGTAATCAGGTTTCTTGAATGTTGTTGGAGCTGAACCCATTCAGGTGAGTGAAGAGTATTCCATCACACTCCTGACTTGTGCCTTGTCGATGGTGGACAGGGTTTGGGGTGTTAGGAGGTGAGTTACTCACCGTCGTATTCCTAGACTCTGACCTACTCTTGTAGCCACTGTGTTTATGTGACAAATCCATTTGAGTTTCTGGTCAATGATAACCTCAAGAATGTTGATAGTGGGGGATCCTGTGATGGTAACTCCATTGAATAGCAAGGGGGTGACTGAATAGTCATTTATTGGAAAGGATCATTGCTTAGCACTTGCGTGGTGTGAATGTTACTTCCTGCTTTCAGCCCAAGCCTGCATAGAGTCCAGGTCTAGCTGCATCTGAACATGGGCTACTTTAGTAGCTGAGGAGTGATGATTGTTGCAAAATATTGTGCAATGATTAGTGAACATTCCCACTCTGGCCTTATGATAGAGGGAAGGTCATCGATGATGCAGCTGATGATGGTTGGGTGGAGGACACTACCCTGAGGAACTCCTGCAAAGATGTCCTGGAGCAGAGATGATTGACCTCTAACAACCATGACCATCTTCGTATGTGTCAGCTATGACTCCACCCACCCTGGTACTGATTGATTCCAGTTTTGCTCGGGCTCCTTGATGCCACATACAGTCAAACGCCGCCTTGATGTCAAGGGCTGTCACCCTCACCTCACCTCTGGAATTGAGCTCTTTTGTCCATGTTTGAACCGAGGCTGTAATGAAGTCAGGAGCTGAGTGACCCTGGTGGAACCCAAACTGGGCGTCACTGAGCAGGTTACTGCTGAGCAGGTGCTGCTTGATAGTGCTGTTACTGACACCTTCCAACATTTTACTGATGATCGAGAGGAGACTGATGAGGCAGTAAGTGGCTGGCCTGATTTGTCGTGCTTTTTACGTACAGGACATCCTTGGGTACTTTTTCACATTGTCGGTGGTATAGCTGGTCTGGAACAGCTTGGCTAGGGGAGTGGCATGTTCTGCAGCACAAGCCTTCAGGACTATTGTCAGGGCCTGTCGCCTTTGCAGTATCCAGTACCTCCAACCGTTGCCTGATAATTACATGGAGAGAATCAAATTGGCTCAAGACTGGGATCTGTAATGCTGGGGTCCAATGGAAGAGGCTGAGGTGGATCATTTCCAGCTGAAGATTGCTTCAGCCTTATCTTTTTCACTGATGCGTTGAGCTTTTCCATCATTAAGAACAGGAACATTTGTGGAGCTTCCAGCTGCAGTGAGTTGTTTAATTGTATACCACCATTCATGACTGGATGTGGTGGGACTGCAGAGCTTAGAGCTAATCTGTTGAATGCAGAATCACTTAGCTGTGTCTATCACCTGCTGTTAATGCTGTTTGGCACTGTAGAATGGTTGACTCTTCATTTTCAGGTATGCCTAGTGCTGCTGTTGGGATGCCCTCTGCACTCTCCTTTGAACCAGGGTTGATCCCTTGGGCTGATGATAATGGCTAAGTGAGGGATATGCCAGGCTATGAGGCTACAGATTGTGCTGGAGTATAATTCTGCTGCTGTTGATGGCCCACAGCACCTCATGGATGCCCATTCTTGAGTTGCTAGATCTGTTTGAAGTCTGTCCCATATAGCACAGTGATAGTATCACACAACACGATGGAGGCTGTTCCCAATCTCAATTTGTCTCCACAAGGACTGTGTGGTGGTCACCCTTACTGATGCTGTCATAGACAGAAACATTTGCAGCCAGCAGATTGGTAAGGATGAGGTCAAGTATGTTGTTCTCACTTGTTGCTGTCTCACCACCTGCTATAGGCCCAGGCTAGTAGGTGTGTCTTTTAGGACACGACCAGCTCGATCAGCCGTACTGCTGCTGAGCCATTCTTGGTGGTGGACATTGACATCCCCCACCCAGAGTACATTTTATGCCCTTGCTTCCTCCGAGTGTTGTTCAACGTGGAGGAGAACAGATTCATCAGCTGGGGGAGACTTCATCAGTCCATCATCAAAGTTGAGGACTCCTAGGGCAACTTTCTCCCCTCTGTACATCACTGCATTGCTACCTCTCTTGGGTCTGTCCTGCTGGTGAGACAGGACATATCCAGGGATGGTGATGGTAGTGTTTGGGACATTGTCTGTAAGGTATGATTCTGCGAGTATCACTATGACAGGCTGTTGTTTGACTAGCCTGTGAGACAGCTCTCCCAATTTTGGCATAAGCCCTCAGATGCTAGGGAGGAGGATTTTACATGGCCGACAGAGCTGTTTCTAAGATAGTAGGAACTGCAAATGCTGGAGAATCTGAGTTAACAACGTGTAGAGCTGGATGAACACAGCAGGCGAAGCAGCAGTGGAGCAGGAAGGCTGATGTTTCACGCCTAGTCCCTTCGGATGGACAGATCAAGAGTGGGGGATGAGATTAGTAGGTAGGAGATGGGAGTGGGGCTTGAGGTGGGAGCAGGGGATAGGTGGGAGGAAGGATAGGCTGGGGTGGCAGGGACTAGCTGGGCTGGTTTTGGGATGCGGTTGGGGGAGGGGAGATTTTGAAGCTTGTTTCCAGTGCCTAGATCAATGCTGTCTGGTCATTCTGGTTTATTTTTTTCGTTGAGACTTAGTAGCGATTGATATAACTGAGTGGATCACTAGGTCATTTCACGGTCAACCACATTTCTGTGAGCCTGGAGTCACACACAGGCCAGTCCAGGTAAGGATGGCGGATTTCCTTCCTGATAGAACATCAGTGAGCCAGATGGGCTTTTCTGACAATTGGCACTGTTCTCACAGTCAGCAGTAGGTTCTTTCATTTTAGATACTTCTTGTTGAAATCAAACTCCACCATCAGTCAAGATAACAAAGTGTGAAGCTGGATGAACACAGCAGGCCAAGCAGTATCTCAGGAGCACAAAAGCTAATGTTTTGGGCCTAGACCCTTCTTCAGAGAGCCTCATTATTAGAGTCTTAATTCTCGATTTTTATTGATATCAAATTCCACCATCAACAGCAGCAGGATTTGAATGCAGGTCCCCAGAATATAACATGGTCTCTGGACCTTCAGTTAGGTTTACAGCTTTGGGATTTTGTGAGAGTTATTCATCTCACATTGTGGGTAAAATGGTTAAAAATAAAAACATTGTCTCCTCAAGATCTAAGCTTTAAACCATGGACGTTCATCACGAGCTGTACAGCTTTTAATCCAGGTCTCTATGAGCCAAATAATTATGCAGACTTCCTCATGATTTTTAACTTTTAATGAAATTTAAAATTAACTTGACTGAGAATGGGGAGTTTGGCAACATTGCACGCCAGTCTCTGAAGCTGCTCTTCGAGGTTAGAATGTGATCCCAAATGAGTATGGATAAAATGATTCAGATTGGCTGAGGCTTGTTGAAAACCATTGATGAACCCATAACGTTATCAAGTCCCATATTTTATTCAATGGGTGTGCAGCATCATGCTAAATCAGAAAAAATACAGAATATAACATCTTACTTAAAAGGGAACGTATCAAAACGAAATCAAATTGTGTTAAAAGACAGAGTGAAGCAGGTGGCAGGTGTTTAATAATGTTGCCAGTTGTCCTGTCTAATGACGCAGAATATCAAGCGTTGAAAAGGAAAAAAGACTTCGTTCCACTGACACAATCATTACAGCTTAAATAGCTGTTTACACAGAACTTACAGATTTTTGGCTAAATGCTAGCTTTGTTGAGTTTCACAGTGCATTTCTCTCTGTGAGGACCAGTGAGATTTCTCCTGTATCTTCCCATCTCAGCTCATTGAGCCATATGATCAAGATCCCTCTGTAATCTTAGAAAACTTCCTTCACTGTCTATTATGCGACTAATTTTGGTGTTTTCCACAAACTTATTAACCATGCCTTCTATATTTGCATCCAAATTATTGATATAAATGATAAACAGAAGAAGAACCAGAACAGATCCCAGTAAAACACTGCTGGTGACAGGCCTCCATTCTGAAAAGCAACCCTCCAACTTTTTTCCTGCAATAAAACCAATACTGTCTCCAACTGGCAAGTTCACCCTGAATCCCATGACCCTAACTTTACTAATTAGTCTACCACATGGAACTTTGTTGATGGCCTTACTAAAGTCTAAGTAAACAATGTCTACTGCTCTGTCATCATCAATCTTTTTGGTAACTTGCTCAAAAAACTCAATCAAGTTTGTGAGACATGATTTTCCTCAGACAAAACCATGCTGACTATCCCTAATCAATTTTTGTCTTTCTAAATGTCTGTAAATCCTATCTTTTACAATCACCTCCAACAATTTACCCACAGCTTAAGTCAGACTCACAGGTTCATAGTTCCCCAGTTTTGGCTTACAACCTTTCTTAAACAAAATGCTACATTAGTCATCCTCCAGTCACCAGGCACCTCACCTGTAGTTATAGATGATACAAGCACACAGAGAGGTAGTTATTTCTTATATCATCAAAATCTCACTGTTCCAGGAAGAATACTATTACGTTGGAGAGGGTTCAGAAAGATTTACCAGAATGTGGTCAGGAATGGAAGGTTTGAGTTATAAGGAGAAGCTGGGACTTCTTTCACTGGAGTGTAGGAGGTTGAGGGGTGACATTATGGGGGTTTATAACGTCATGAGGGGCATAGTTCACGTTAACAGCAAAGGTTTTTTTTCCCTAGGATGTGGCATTTCAAGGCATATTTTTAAGGTGAGAGGAGAAAGATTTAAAAAAGACATGGGGGCAATGTTTTCACACAGAGAGTGGTTTGTGTGTGGAATGAGCTGCCAGGGGATGTGGTGGACGCAGGTACAGTTACAATATTTAAAAGACACTTGGATAAGTGCATGAATATGAAAGGTTTGGAGGGATATGGATCAAACACAGAAAGGTAGGACTCGCTTAGTTTAGGATTATGGTGGGCATAGAATGGTTGGACCGAAGGGTCTGTTTCTGTGCTGAATGACTTTTGAATTTTTCTAAGCGTTAACCTCATCCCACCGTAATAATGGCACAGTTTTATGCCAGGCACAATAATTTTGGGTTGCTAGTCATAATTTTCATAGCGATGCAAAAGGTTCACTTTTCCAACCAGAAGTGAGGTGGTGGTAGATTCACTCAGATTTGGCCAGTAATACACTGATCACTGCCATAATCTCAGGAGCTCCTAGCTTTATAAACTGATCTATTGCTGGGCTGGTAATGTGGGTTTTAGCAGCCTGTGCATATTTAAAAGGGAAACTAAGGCAGTTTTGAACCAGCATCAATCCAGTGAGAACTGATCTGTAACAACTCAAAAGAACAAAAGCTGCACTGTTTCCTGAGGACAGCATTGGGATGTTGAAACTGAGACACAGCAAAGACATGGACTGCTACAGGTGCTGTGTAATGTCTGCCACCAAAGTGTACAGAAGAAGGTGCTTACAGCAGAGAGGCAGGTCACATGACTACAGCAAGCTGGTCCATACACTAAGCACAACAGCATTCCTCCAAACATTCCCCTTTTTAAGAAAGAATCAAAAACAACAGTGCGTCCAATTAAGCAAGTTACTCAATTTGTGTGTCACATGGAAAATCAATCGTTCATGAACAAGACTGTCTGTTAACTCTCAGACTCCACTAATTCATTGTAAATCTTGCTTTTCTATCATGCTGGTGTCCTAAAGGTGTGCATGCAGTTTGTGGTTGGTTATTCCTCTGCTAAGTGTTTATGGCCCAGGTGACGCTCCTTCTCTGGGAAGTGTCAGCCCTGTGATGAGTGCTGTGACCGCGGTAACTACTGTTGGGAAACAGTGGGCCTCTGTGACTGATGCTCATTTTTTACACTGTACAAGCAGGTGATAGGACATCTTTCAGATCTACTGCCTGTGAAAGCACAGCTTCTCTTGTTATGTGATATACCTGATCATTCACATTCACAGTGTATAAATGGAGGGAGGTAACAGCTGCTCTCCACAGGTCCCACATTGCCTCATGGGTCTCCTTTTCTTCAGAGCATTGAATGTTTGTATGCGGACTGGTTCTCCAATGCTCAGCTCTGATAAAAGACTTAGCCAAATGATGTCATTTGCACAAGTTTTTACTTTTGACCAGGACATTTTTGTCATTGGGAAAGTAGTTTGGGTGCAGCCTGTTATTGGTTTTCGGACTCCATTACTTTTCATGTCATCAGCATTTATCTCCAAAGGATCATCTTATACAGGGGGGAGGTGGCAATCTTGTGGTATTATCACCGGCCTGTTACTCCAGAGACACAAATAACACTCTGGAGACCTGTGTTCGAATCCCGCCATGGCAGATGGTGGAATTTGAATTCAATAAAATATCACGAATTAAGAATCTAACGATACCCATGAATTCACTGTTGATTGCTGAGAAGAAAAAACAATCTGGTTTACTAGTGTCCTTTAGGAAAGGAAACTGCTGTGCTTAGCTGATCTGGCCTACGTGCGAGGCCAGACCCACAGCAAAGTGGTTGATTCTTAACTGCCCTCTGGGCAATTAGGGATGGGTGAGAAATGCTGTCTGGCCAGCGATGCCTCATCCCATTAATGAATAAAGGAAAAAGAAATCTCTGCTGAATTTACTTGATCCCTTATGATCCCTTTGGCAATTTTCACTGCTGCCTCAGTCTTTCCATTTGACATGGCATATTGTAGAGGTGATATACGGTGATGAATTTCCCATTGCTTTATAAATTGAGGACCGTTGATATTCTGGACATTGTGATGAGTGACAATGTCTGGTGTGTGCTTTAAGGTAGTCTATAATCTTCAGTAGCTGCTGAAATCAGCTGGTGAAACTCAGGATAGACAGTGACCAGATAATCAATGCTCTGTCTGGCAGTGCCAACAGAATCTGATCATAACCTACAATAATTTCTTCCATTACATTTTTCAATTGAGGGTGATGGGGTTGCCTCCAAACAATGTCCCAAACAGGATGTGGATAAAATATGTTAGCAGTGCCTTTTATTTTATTTCTTTTGGCTTGGTATTTGTTACAGGCACTGCACAGTCTGAAGTGTTAACTTCATTGTTCGTATTTGGGGGCCAGTTCAACATTTCGCTTTCATTCCTCAGAATAGACTCAATTCCTTAATATTTTCCATGAAAGTGCTGTAGCATTTCTTTTTTCATCTCCTTAGGAATAAGGACTCTTTTTCCTTTGTGTAAAATTCTATCTTAGACTATCTCTGTCTGGCCAATACTCTCTGATGACAGTGGGTGTGTTCCCTGATGCTTTCAGACCATTCTTTCATCACAATGTCCTGTAGCATTTGGAGAGTTGCATCTTGAGACACAGTTTGCTGGATTTGAGCAAGATGTTTGTCTTTCAGGTTCTGTCTCCATGCTGGGTCAGTGACTTCCAAAACATGTCGAGCTGCTGCTCCTCACTAAAACTGGAATTTTTCCCATTCTGTCTTAATGTCATCAATTGTCTTCATAGGGAGTTTTGCTCACAACAGCATCCCAATAATGTCTGGCTGTTCCCCTTGTTTGACTGTCACATCCAGATGATACCTTTATATAAAAAAAAATTCCCTATAAAAACTTTGGAGCAGGTAAAAGTGGTTTGAGGAAGATGCTCTGAAGTGCTTTATTGTGAGTCATTCTCCATGTCACTTTGTCTCTCCTAAACAGGTATTGATTAAAATGCTCACAGGCAGACAATACCCAGGGGCTCTGTTTCTGTTTGAGAACAGCATTGTTCAGTTTGTGTTAACACCCTGGATACAGATACGACAGGTTGGTCCTTATTGTACAAGAAAGAGCTGCTTTAAGTCCTGTATGACTGGTGTCACACTGCAAGGTAGCTCCATCACTGACAGTGCGTACCTTAGCACTGGTGTTTCCATCACTAGTTGTAGAATTCCAGTGAAATCTGCTTCGTGTTTTTTGTTCCATTACCATTGCACATCCTTAGCTGTGAGCTTGTGTAAAACTTCACACTCTGATAACAAATTAACAAGAACTTTGCTAAATAGTTCACAAATCTGATAAATCAGTGAGCTGCTGGTTGTTACACCTCTTACAGCTCTCACCTTGTCAGGATTCAGTTGAAGTCATTTCACCGTCAGTACCTGACCAATATGCTTGATTTCAGCTGTCTTCGAATTATACATTTTTTTGTTTAACTTCAGGTTCATCTGGTATGCTCTGTCTGGCAGTGCCAACAGAATCTGATCATAACCTACAATAATTTCTTCCATTACATTTTTCATGTGTACAGTCAGGCAGAGCATTTACAATAGCTTCCACTCCAGGAAGATCACTCACCCTCTCTCATGCTGTTTGTGTTTATTGTGGGAAAACAGTGGAACGGTGCACAAGTCAAATGTCACATACAACCATTAGTATCCCAGAAACTGCTGCTGTCATCCAGCTTCATTTGCTGATCACCATCCTTCACATCAAAGCTAAAAATATTTCCCTCAGCAAATTGTGGCAAACATTTTTTCAGAGGTTGGCATGGGTTAGTTTCAAAAGCTTCAAAGTTTTATTGAGACCCTTTGATTCAATGCACAGTTTTCTGTTTTTATTCAAGCTCCCATTCTGAAGGAGTTGTCACTTCCTTATTTTCCAACTCTTTGATCTTGTCTTTCAGGATGGACTGGAGGTCAGCTGGAACACAGATGCCATGTGGTCTCACTCTCTCATCCACTCCACAATGATATTGACTGGCAAGATATCCAAGACTTGCATAAAAAATCTTTGCAATCTTGTAGAATCTATTCAACTGTTAATGGCTTCATGCCCCGTGAAAAGCTGTAAGTCTGTTCTGGCACATTTAGTGTTACTAGTCCAAGTTTTAACCTTATTTAAGCTGAAATGAATGGATTTTGCTTCACATCTATTATCTGTAACTCTATATCTTCATTCCCCTGCATTGCACTGGGCTCTCAGCTTTGTCAGTTTGAATGGTGACAGATTGAGAAAAGGGGAGGTGCACTGAGACCTGGATCCGGTTATACATGCCACTGAAGGTACGCATGCAGGAGCAACAGACAGTGAAGAAGGTAAATGGTGTGTCATCCTTCATAGTGAGAGGATTGGTGTCCAGGAACAGGGGTCTCTTACTAATACAGGGGCTTAGTAAGACCATACCTGGAGAATTGTGCACTACTTCGGTCTCCCTGCCTGAGGAGGGATGTTCCGTCTATGGAGGGGGTGCAAATGTTTACCAGACCGATTCCTGAGATGGCAGGGCTGATGTAAGAAGAGAGTTGGGATCATTTGGGATCTTCTCAACTCCAGTCACTGAGCGGTGATCTTACAGAAGCCTACAAAATTCCAGCAGGTCTAGACAGAATAAATGTAAGAAGGATGTTCTGATGATCAGGAAGTCTCAAACCAGGGGTCATGGTCTAAATGATTTTGGGGTAGGTCTTTGAGGACTGAAAGATGGGGGGAACTTTATTCACCCAGGTAGTGGTGAGCTTATGGCATTCAGTTATAGAATGTGGTTGAGGCAAAAACATTGAATGTTTTCAAGGAGTCAAATCGAGTTCATAGGACAAAGGAGATCAAAAAGCTACAGGGCAAAAGTGGGAACAGGGAATGGAGTTGGATGAGCAGCCTTGATCACATTGAATGGTGGAACAGGCTCGAGGGGTTGAATGGCTTAGTCCTATCCTAGTTTCTGTTTTTATTTTCTATGTGAGGAGTATCATCCCATCATTTAGCTTCAAACATCCTCTTGAGGGCACTCTCATTGGTTCATCACCTTGAGCAAATTCACTGCGATGTGCTAAGCTCACGATTGCCCTACGCACTGATGTCTCTCTGACATTTTACTTCCATTTGATGCTCTTGTTCTGCAGTTATCATCCCAACAGTCACCAAACCACTCATTACTTTTAGTCTGGTTAACACCAAACTGTTGAACGAGGTACCAGCAATTTGTCAGAATCATAGACTGGTACCTCTCCAACAGCTATGTCCATTGGTTCCTTTTGCTTCTTTCTTGCTAAAAGCTTGTGTACAAAGTGATTCTGCTTCTTGTGGTTACAGCTCTGGTCTCCACACACTGCATGTGCTTCCTCAGCATAGTGGGTTTGCAATCTTTCCATCCTGTCCTCCGCTCTTCATCTTTCACAGAATCCCTACTGTGTGGAAGCAGGCCATTCGACCCACTCAGTCCACACTAACCCTCTGTAAAGCATCCCACCCAAACCCAGCCCCCTACCCTAACCCTGTATTTCCCATGTCTAACCTGCCTCACCTACGCATTCATGGACACTATGGGCAATTTAGCACAGCCAAATCACCCTAACCTGGACTGTGGGAGGAAACTGGAGCACCCAGAGAAAACCCACACAGTCACAGGGAGAATATGCAAACTGCATACAGACAGTCGCCCGCGGGTGGAATTGAACCTGGGTCCCTGGCGCTGTGAGGCTGCAGTGCTAACCACTGAGCCACCGTGCCATCCTCTCTTTCTTCTGGCTCTTCAGAAATTTTAGTTTTATTTTATTTGGCCTTATATTTTATTTCTTCTTTGCATTTATTCCTGGGATGTTGGGCATTGCTTGCTGGGCCAACATTTATTGCCAGTTCCGAGTTGCCCTTGAAAAGGTGGTGGAGAGTCGACTTTTTGAACCATTGCAGTCTGTGTAATGGAGGTAGACTCGCAATGCCCTTAAGGAGGGAGTTTCAGGATTCTGATCCAGTAACACGGAAGGAATGGTGAAACATTTCTAATTAAGGATGGTGAGTGGCTTGGAGGGAGGCTGATTGGCATTCTACTTTCGGTTGGAATTGGCTGTGGGTTTGGAAGATGGTTTCTAAGGAGATTTGGTGAGTTGCTGCAGTGTATCTTGTAGATAGTGCACACTGCTGCTACTGAGCATCAATGGTGGAGGGAGTGAATGCTTGTGGATATGGAACCAATCGAGCGAGGGCTGCTTTGTCCTGGATGGCGTCAAGCTTCTTGAGTGTTGCGTTGCACGCATCCACGCAAGTGGGAGTATTCTGTTACACTTCTGACTTGTGCTTTGTAGATGGTGACAAGTTTTGGGGAGCCAGGAAGTGAGTTACTCGCTGTAGGATTCCCAGCCTCTGGCCTGCTCTTGTAGTCACAGTATTTATATGGCAGACCTGATTAGTTTCTGCTTAACAATGACCCTCAGGATATTGATAGTGGGGGATTCTGTGATGGTGATACCATTGAATGTCAAGAGTGATGTTCGAGACAGTCATTTCTTGGCATGAATATTTTACATGCCAGTTGTCAGACTAAACCTAGATAATCTCCATGTCTTGCTGAATTAATATATGATCTGCTTCAGTATCTGAGGAGTTGTAAGTAGTGCTAATCATTGTGTTGTCATTCACAGGTTTTAATGGTTTTTCCTTCTGGGAATCGATGAAAGCCATCTTGTGAATCCTGGGACAAAATGGATGGAGGTGGCAAGGTAAAGGGTACGAGTTCAAATGAGCCTCTTGACCTTGCTTTTCCTTTTCATGCTTATCTCTCTAACACACACTTTTACAAGCTACATGTGGCTCGTTATCACCTCACTCTTATTTAGAACCAGGATTGTATCATAAAGTCCACCAGCATAGAAATAGGCCATTTGGTCCATCATGTACACATCAATCCACAACAACCATCTCACCAATCCTTCATACCTCTTCTGATTTTTGTCCTCCAGGCATTCCAGCACTTTTGATCATTTTTGAATCTTCTGTTTTTTATCCCAGAATAAAGAAGGACTTGCTTACAGGTTCCTGTTTGCAATGATATCACAATTGGAATCATCAAACAGAGAGACCACTCAAACAATGTGCCACACGTGAACTGTAATCTGACCCATGGGTGCTCAGAGACATCTCAGTAATGTGAATATTAGGCTGGTAGGGTTGGGTACAGTGTACTTGTGTAGCCTAAGATTTGTTGCTGATAGGCATCACAACTCTAAAATGACAAAACAGTATTTTAAAAGTTAATGTCAAATTGAAAATAATAGCGCATAAGGGAGCAGAATTTTTCATCAATGTCCTCCTCATAGAGTTCAATATTCATGCTCTACAACAACAACATCAAGTTTATTCTGAAAGACAAATGCAGAAACTCATGGAAACAGCAATATCTGTGAGTTCTGCCACCAAGTCATGCACCATCCTGAATTGTATTTACTCTATTGCTGTTTCATTATTCCAGGAAATCCTGGAATTCACTACCTAAGGTAATCCTAAACTCTGCTGCTTCTGCCTTAACTTGACTAAATCCTGTTCACCTGCTGCATCAATTCACCCACAAGACAATATATTTCACAGACAGGAATAACATACTCACACTGCACCTGTTTAAACTCAACAAAATAGGTGACAGCCACTTGTGGGTTAATTTCTCAAAGCAATACCTTAACTATCAGAGTCAGCCTGCCTGGTTTAAGATTTAAACAAATCATGGTAGTTAACTGTCAATCATCACATTCCCAATGGAAATGCTTCTCCAATTAGAGTCCACTTGCCAACCAATCAGAACTATCTTCTCGTGCAGTACACATATTAGATTTTCCCTTGGATTGGTACTCTTGCAAATTGTCCTGACGAATGCAAAATGTAAATCTTTGACAAACTGAGTCTCTTTTCAGTAATGCACAAGTCATGAAATGCCAAATTCATTATTACAAATCTCTCCTTGGCCTCACCCCTCCTTAATTCAGTTATCTTCCCCAAGACAATGATGTGACAGCGTTCTGCCAATTCTGGCCTCTTGTGCATCCCTGATTTTAATCTCTCCATCATTAGGAGGCATGACATCAGCTGCCAAAATCACTAAGTTGGAGAATTCTCCCATGAAACCTTCTTTGTTGCCAGGGTGCCTTAAACACCTTGCTTTTCACCAAACTTTTGATTTGGCCCAATGTCTCTCCTGTGGCGTAGGGTAAAATTCTGTTACTTGTGCCTCATGAAGTCCTTCAGGTCATTTATAATGTTAATGTTTCTACCTTCATATTCTAGGTGTATTTAATGAACCAAATTTAAATTCCTTGGTTGTCCTGGTGGAATTTGAACTCATCTCTCTGGATCATCAGCTCAGGTCCTTGGATTTTGAGTCCAGTGGATAAACAGAATGGGTTCTACAGTACCAGAGATAATGGGAACTGCAGATGCTGGAGACTCCAAGATAATAAAATGTGAGGCTGGATGAACACAGCAGGCCAAGCAGCATCCCAGGAGCACAAAAGCTGACGTTTCGGGCCTAGACCCTTCATCAGAGAGGGGGATGGGGGGAGGGAACTGGAATAAATAGGGAGAGAGGGGGGGGCGGACCGAAGATGGAGAGCAAAGAAGATAGGTGGAGAGGGTGTAGGTGGGGAGGTAGGGAGGGGATAGGTCAGTCCAGGGAAGACGGACAGGTCAAGGAGGTGGGATGAGGTTAGTAGGTAGCTGGGGGTGCGGCTGGGGGTGGGAGGAAGGGATGGGTGAGAGGAAGAACCGGTTAGGGAGGCAGAGACAGGTTGGACTGGTTTTGGGATGCAGTGGGTGGGGGGGAAGAGCTGGGCTGGTTGTGTGGTGCAGTGGGGGGAGGGGATGAACTGGGCTGGTTTAGGGATGCAGTGGGGGAAGGGGAGATTTTGAAACTGGTGAAGTCCACATTGATACCATATGGCTGCAGGGTTCCCAGGCGGAATATGAGTTGCTGTTCCTGCAACCTTCGGGTGGCATCATTGTGGCAGTGCAGGAGGCCCATGATGGACATGTCATCAAGAGAATGGGAGGGGGAGTGGAAATGGTTTGCGACTGGGAGGTGCAGTTGTTTGTTGCGGACTGAGCGGAGGTGTTCTGCAAAGCGGTCCCCAAGCCTCCGCTTGGTTTCCCCAATGTAGAGAAAGCCGCACCGGGTACAGTGGATGCAGTATACCACATTGGCAGATGTGCAGGTGAACCTCTGCTTAATGTGGAATGTCATCTTGGGGCCTGGGATGGGGGTGAGGGAGGAGGTGTGGGGGCAAGTGTAGCATTTCCTGCGGTTGCAGGGGAAGGTGCCGGGTGTGGTGGGGTTGGAGGGCAGTGTGGAGCGAACAAGGGAGTCACGGAGAGAGTGGTCTCTCCGGAAAGCAGACAGGGGTGGGGATGGAAAAATGTCTTGGGTGGTGGGGTCGGATTGTAAATGGCGGAAGTGTCGGAGGATAATGGGTTCTACAGTACTCCCACTGACAGTATTGAATTGAAAATAACAGATCACACCAGACTGAAGCTGAACTAATCCGAGTACTTTTGGCCATCAATAAAAGCCCAAACAGTGAAATAATTTGACGTATCCCTCAATGTAAGAGCTATACAGTTTTGGCACTTCTCATTTACTCTTGAGTATAATTATGAATTGAATTTTTCTGTAAATAATCACTAATTTTCACCCTGAATATTCTTTGCAACTATTTATATCCCCATGGATTTAGATGCTTGACAAGTTTATTCTTGTAGTTCTAATTTTAAGTGACTAGAAATTATCTTATCATGATCATAATAACTCGGACATATACCCTGTTTATGCAAGGCGTAGCAACTCTTGCACAGTATTTGCTGCAAAGAAGTTTTAATTTACAGGTCTTTCAAAATTTAAACAATCTGTGAAAGATGTGGCTTATAACTGACCATTTAAAGATCGACACAAATACTTATGAGGTCACCATTGGGCTTGGAAGCATTAAAGGTAGCAACCCCTGGATTATAGCAAGAGGGTGAGCAATTTTTGAGAAATACGTGGCTTTATAAGACCATAAGTTGTAGGGCCCGAAGTCGACCATTCAACCCATCGAGCATGTTCTGCAATTCCATGAGATTACGACTGCTCTGATAATTCTCAACTCCATTTTCATGTTTTATCCCTTCCTGATTAAAATCTGTCTCTCTCAGCTTTGAACATATGTAATGAGCCAGCTTTAACATCTCTCTGCAGTAAAGAATTCCACTGATCCACACCCCACTGAGAGAATAAAAAATCCTCCTCATCCTTTTTAAATGGGTGACTCCTAACACTCTTATCCTCTCAATATAGCAAAAGACTTTATGATAATGTGTTATTTTTTAATGATATATTGGTTTAATCTTTTGCATACTTGGAAAAATCATTAAGCGTGGTTGTCCTGGAACAGAATATTTGGTGTAAGATTTTTGGATGGCCTTTTATAGATTCCACAATTCCAATGAATTGATTGATTTTTGTTCGTTTTGATATTTATATCATGTTGATTCAAAAAACAGATCTGTTCCTAAATTACTGCCAACCCTAATGCTATATGTAGCATAACTTAATGCTTCATCCCTTTTTCCTAATTTTTGGAAGTTATTTCCTGGAATGGCCCATCTAAGCAATGGAACTCCCCAACTGGGGAAATAACAGGAATCATAGATTTCCTACAGTGTTGGAAACAGGCCCTTTGGTCCAACAAGTCCACACCGACACTCAGAGCATCCCATCCAGACCCACCCCCCTAATCTACACATGCCTGAACACTACAGGCAATTTAGCATGGCCTATCCACCTAGCCTGCACATCTTTGGGCTGTGGGAGGAAACCGGAGCACCTGGAGGAAACCCTTGCAGACACGGGGAGAATGTGCAAACTCCACACAGACAGTCGCCCGAGGGTGGAATCAAACCTGGATCCCTGGCACTGTGAGGCAGCAGTGCTAACCACTGAGCTACCGTGCCGCCCCAGAATGACCTGGTCTAGACTGGATATGTTCTAACTTTCTGAAAGGTGGCAAAAACAGAGGCATTGGCACAACTTTGTAATCCTCACTGGACACATGGGGAATGCCGGAGGCTGGACAGCTGTTAAATATAATACCTCACTGTTTCAGAAAGTGGAGGTGAAGAACATAGAACACAGAACATAGAACATTACAGCACAGTACAGGCCCTTCGGCCCTCGATGTTGTGCAGACCTGTCATACCGATCTCAAGCCCATCTAACCTACACTATTCCATGTACGTCCATATGCTTACCCACTGACGACTTAAATGTACCTAAAGTTGGCAAATCTACTATCGTTGCAGGCAAAGCGTTCCATTCCCTTATTACTCTCTGAGTGAAGAAACTACCTCTGACATCTGTCCTATATCTTTCACCCCTCAATTTAAAGCTATGCCCCCTCGTGCTCGCCGTCACCATCCTAGGAAAAAGGCTCTCCCTATCCACCGTATCTAACACTCTGATTATTTTATATGTTTCAATTAAGTCACCTCTCAACCTTCTTCTCTCTAATGAAAACAGCATCAAGTCCCTCAGCCTTTCCTCGTAAGACCTTCCCTCCATACCAGGCAACATCCTAGTAAATCTCCTCTGCACCCTTTCCAAAGCTTCCACATCCTTCTTATAATGTGGTAACCAGAACTGTACACAATACTCCAAGTGCAGCCGCACCAGAGTTTTGTACAGCTGCAGCCAAGAAGTTACAGACCAGTCACCTCAACACTGTTATTGTGATTTGTTTACAGGGACAAAATACAGCTTCATTTGGAAAGGGATTAGTGAACCAAAGGAGGAGTTCAGAATGGGTTTGTTGAAAGTAAAGAGATGTCTGGTTGATGTGATTGAGTTATTTGACTAGGGTGGTGGTGGCCAGTGATATTGTCACTGGATTAGTAAATCAGAAACCCTGTCCAATGTTCTGAGGACACAGGTTTGAATGCCACCGTAGCAAATGGTGTAATTTGAATTCAATTAAAAATTTCTGGAATGAAAATTAAACATAATGGCAACAGGTAACCATTGTCAATTGTTGTAAAAGTCCATTTGGTTCACTAATGCCTTTCAGGGAAGAAAATCTGCTGTCCTTAGCTGGCCTAATGTAGCCCCAGACCTACATCAATACAGTTGACTCTTAACTGCCTTTTGAAATGATTGAGAAAGCCGCTCAGTCCAAGGGCAATTAGGAATGGGCAAAATTCCTACCCATTATTGGCCACATCTCATAAACAAATATAAACGAAGGTTAATAGAGAGTGTTGATTGAGACAATGTGGTAGATGATGTACATATAGACTTTTGAAAGGCATTCAAGGAAACGCCATGCAGAAAACTTAGATAGCAGAGATAAAATCCCATGGAATGAAAGTGAAAGAGGCTGTATGGATGCAACACTGGCTCCATGATTAGAAGGAGAAAATGATGAATAGAAATGTTAGGGTAACTGGGTCATTTTCTATGTTGAATCTATATTAATTGATCTATATTAAATGACTTGGGTTCAGTGATAAATATATTGTCATCAAATATTGTGATGATTTAAAGATAGCTTGGAAAGCCAGCTCACAGGTGGATACAAACAGTCCAGTAAAGGATATGGGTGGGTTAAATGAATCTGGAAAAATCATGTGGGAATTTGAGAGGTTGTCACTTGGCAAGAAGAATAGAGAAACAGAACTTTTTTTAAACAAAGAGAGAAATATTCAACAGGCAAAGTGTATAATGGGGATCCTGCAGATGTAATATATCTGGACTTCCAGAAGGTGTTTGATAAGGTGTCGTACAAAAGGTTAATTCACAAAGCTGGATCATATGGGATTAGGAGTAATCTGTTTGCTTGGATATGTGACTGGCTGATGGACAGGAGACAGAGTTGGGATAAATGTTTTATTCTGGATGATAAGAAGTAACTAGTGGGGTGCCACAGGGTTTGGTCCTTGGACCCCAGCTATTTATAATCTACATTAATGGCTTGAATGCAGGGATAGAAAGCTCTGTAGACAAATTTGCAGATGACACAAAAATTGGTGGGATGGTAAATTGCAATGAGGAAATAAGAACTTTACAAATGGAAATAGATAGGTAGGGAGAATGGGCCTAAATGTGGAGTTTAATGTGGATAAGAGTGAGGACATGCATTTTGGTCAGAAAAATGGGAACCTGACCTATTATCTAAATGGGGAGAAATTTTGGGGTGCTCCGGTGCAGAGGGATCTGGGTGCCTCCGTTTATGAGTCACAGAAAACCAGCATGTAGGTACAGCAAATAGTAAAGAAATCAAATGGAATATTGGCTTTTATAGCTAAAGGAATGGAATGTAAAGATAAAGAAGTATTGTTGCAGCTAAACAGGGCATTGGTGAGACCGCACCCAGAGTATTGTGTGCAGTTTGGGTTCCCTTATTTGAGGAAAGATGTGGTGACATTGGTGGCAGTTCAGAGGAAGTTCACTAGATTGATCCCAGCGATGAGTGTTTGTCGTATGAAGAACGATTGAACAGTTTATGCCTATACTGTCTAGAATTTAGAAGAATATGGGCAGATCAAATTGAGGTATTCGAAATGATAGGAGAAGTAGGTATGGAGTGGATGTTTCCTGTTGTGGAGCATTTTAGAATGAGGGGTCACAGTCTTAGAATAAGGGGTAGAAAATTTAAAACGGAGTTGAGGAGAAACTATTTCTCCCAAAGGTTTGTGAAAGTGAGGAATTTGCTACCCTGAAGTGTGCTGGATGCTGGGACAGTGAGTAAATTTAAGGTTGTGTTAGCCAGATTTTTAATTCATAATGAGTTAAAGAGTTTTGGGGAGAAGGCAGGAAAATGGGGTTGAGGAGCATACCAGCCATGATCAAATGGCGGAGAGACTTGATGGACTCAATAGCCTAATTCTGCCCCTAAATCTAAACAACTTTTAAGAAAAATGGCACAGTACAGAGACATCTAGGTGCCCTGATACAGGATCCATAAAAAGGTTAGTACGCAGGTACAGCAAGTAATGTGGAAGGCAAATGGAACATTGGCCTTGAAAAGCTATGGAAGTCCATCAAAATCTTATGACAATTCTACAGGGCATTAATGAGACTGCACGTAGAGTTCTGTGATAATAGGAACTGTGATAATAGATGCTGGAGAATCCGAGATAACAAGGTGTGGAGCTGGATGAACACAACAGGCCAAGCAGCATCTTAGGAGCAGGAAAGCTGATGTTTCGGGCATTTCTGATGAAGGGTCGAGGCCCGAAATGTCAGCTTTCCTGCTCTTAAGCTGCTGCTTGGCCTGCTGTGCTCATCAGCTCCACACCTTGTTACTAGAGTTCTGTGTTCAGTTTTACCTCAGTGGTAGTTCAGAGATGGTTCAGAGGGCTGATTTCTGAGATGAAAGCTGGGCCTAAACTCATTGAGATTGGTAAGAATAAGAGGTGATTTCATTGAAATGTAAAGATTCTGTGGGGTGCATGCAGGATGATGGGAATCCAGAACGAGGAGGCACAATTTAAAAATACGGGGTCTCCAATTTAAGATGGAAATGAGGAGTAATTTCTTCAAGACAGTCATCAGTCTATGGAATTTTCTTTCTCAGAAAGCAGAGAAGGCTGGGTCACTTAATACATTTAAAACAGTGTCAGACAGATTTTTGATTGAAATGGGAGTGAAGGGTCATGGGGAAACAGACAGGAAAATGAAGCTAAGCTCACAGTCAGGTCACCCACGATCTCATTGAGCACTGGGTGGAATGGTATGCTCATCGTGTGTTAACCAACAATGAAGGGTCATAAATAGGAGGAAAAGGGTGAACATTTAGGACACTTTTTTTGGGAAAGAAAAGAGACCTAATTAAGGTTTTCAAGATGATGAGAAACTTTGATAGAGTAGATCAAGGCAAACTCTCCCCTCCAGCAAATGGGTCCAATGCTGGAGATTGTGGATTTAAGATTACGTGGGAAAAGACGGATGTAGAATAAGAGTTTGTGATGTCAAAAACTTTTCATGAAATGGTGGTGAAAGGTGATTCCATAAATACTTTTAAAGTAGATCAGCCAGGTCCTTTAGATGAAGAAGATACAACAACAAGAGAAAAAGAGAAGATGTAGGCCCAAGAGCTATACAGCATGGGACGACAAACCTCCTAACACACTGTATATTTCTACGATTCTACAACCTGCATAGTGTCACACACAATCAGCAGAACTAATTAACAATAATATTGAGCACGAAACTTCGAATAACATCTGTTGATAGCATTAGATGTTACTCAGGTAAGGATCATGAAAGAGGGCCTGACTGCATGCCAAGAGAATCTGTGCAAGCTGCAGAAACAAGTGAAGGAAATAATGAATGGGATTTTTGATTTTATAAAGTGAGGTGCACTGACGTAGAAAGCCTGCATTGGGTTGATGTGGGAAGGACGTAGGTTTATTTTGATCAGTTTGGTGCCTTCTGCTTGCAGAAGCTCATTAGCTTATTTCAAACCACACAATTACTAAGAAAGCAGTCTCTCATTCTCAGAAAGGAAGAAATAGTGTGCTAACAATTGTAATGTACTTTTGAAGGTGGGTTTGGGTGGGGAGTCTCAGATGTTCAATGAGAAACGAAAAGCAAGTTATTCATGCTGTTCTAAATCGTGGGCAGAGAATCTTATAGGGGTCTGACTGATGAAAGCTTTGGTGGGAGCAGGGCAGGGGTTGGGGTTGGGGGGTTGGAGTTGGGGGCGGTTGGGAGTTGCAGTTGGGAGGTGGGCTTGGGGTGTTGGGTGGGGAGGTCATGAAATGTAGCAGAAACACATGAGATGGCTGGCCAGGTCTATCTCAAAGACAGGGGCAACTTTCTGCATCTTTTATGGAAGAGCTGGGCATCAAGGGGAGATTCTTATTGGGCACCAGTGAGTTGCCTGTTAAAGAGGATAATTGCTTGTAAATGGTGTTATTAACTGCACTCCTCATCTCATCAATATGCAGCTTCCTATCTTATCAAATCTAATGAACAAGCTAGATGTTAAGAAATCTTGGCATGGAAGTGAGAACCAAACATGTCAAGCTCCCTGCTCGCTCTAAAGAATAGTTATGTTAAACACCAGGAACCACCATCTTAGGGCATGCTCCATGGGCATTTGCCGCATTCACCTCCCATCTGACATGCGTCAGTCTCTATGAACCCGCATGGCTCATCTCTGATTCACTTACGCTTCTGTTCATACACCTTGGGTTGCCCCAGTAACTCCCACTGTAACACTATAGCAAGGATACTGTGAACTCAGGCCACATCCCCAGCTCAGGAACTGCACCAGGCTGGATATCCGAGTTGTTCTCTTAGCGATCATTCACTTTGAATCTGCTGGATACATTATCTTGACTTCTGCACCTTGTCCCTCGGCCCGAGATACGAGGCTCACAGTATTGCATTGCCATACCGTTAAGCACAGACACAAAGCTATGAAACCAGTCACAGCTGTAAGTAGACCACAGTCAGGTCAAGGGGGTAATCTTTGTCTCGGGAGTCCTGGCACAGGAGGTCAAGGGCAGCCTCCAATACCAGTCCAGGGGGTTGGACATGGTCAGTCAACTGCTCTGGGTGGTCAGAGTCAGGATGTTCTTTACATAAAGGGGCAGGAGAAATGTCAGGCAGTCCATCTCCCATCTTGACTCTTTTCCCCCTCCTTGGGACTGTTTTCCTTGTGGACTGGGAGAGGGTAGGTACTCAGTGAGATGAAAGTGGGCGACACAGCTGTTACTGTTGATGAAGGTGAGGGAGATGTACCGACTGAGTGAGTGGACCACAGAGATGGCTTGCGGGGTTAGTGGTGTTGGGGGTTGGGGTGGGTGAGGATGAGTGGGGAAGATGTGCCAGGCAACAGTGACAGTGGTAGAGCCTATGCCCTGGTGGGAGGTGGGTAAAATGATGGTCAGGATGAGAATCGAGAGAAGGTTGTGATACTTATGCAGGTAGATTGAAGATCATTGACCTTCCTCCTCCACTGTTGGACATTCCTCCTAATGGCTGGGATTGTACAAACTTGGGCCAGAATGGTATGGTCTGGTGTTGTGAGGTTTTTCCTTATTTCAGGGGAAGAGGATGCTTTCTGTCCATTAAGATCTCCAGGTCCCTGTCCATAAAGCAAGGACCTCATTTCCCCTTGTCTGCCATGTTCAGGGTAAATGTCAGGAACTGTGCAGGGCAGCTCTTCATTGGCAATGCTGGTGCATAATGGACTTTTAGGAATGGCACCAGCATCAGGATGCCAGTCAAACCTAGGAAATCTCAGCAGTGGAGAGAGTTTCCGGGAATGATGGGTGGTATAATGGCATTAGAATCCTACACAAATGGTGCCATAGGGGCAAGCACTATGTTTAGTGAGATGGGTTTGTAAGATACTGCAAGAGATCTCACCAGGCCTCAGAGAGTCATAGAGTCAGACCTCTACAGACAGAAACCCTCCATGGGAATCAACTAAAGATTCAGTCCTGCATATCTCTGTCCCAAGAACCTCCCAATGTCTATGAAATTCATACAAAATAAGAAATTGTGGCTTCTGATACAAATCCTTTTGGAGGATTGTGTTACTTTCTGCAGAAATAATGACATTTTAGGTTGCAGACTCAGCCATGCCAGACTGGTAACTCAGAGGCTAAGGCTAATGCTCTTGGGACAAGGGTTCAAATCTCACCATGGCAACCGCTGAAATTGATAAATCTGGAGCTAAATCTGGTCTCAGTAACACTGTCCCTGATAATTATCACTGGCTTTTCCCTTTTAGGGAAGGAAACTTGTCATCCCTTTCTGATCTGGTCTACATGTGACTCCAGACCCACAGCAATGTGGTTGATTCTTAACTGCCCTCTGGGCAATTTGGGATGGGCAGTAAATGATGTTTAGATGGGGATGCCCATATTCTGCGAATGAATCAAAAAATTGCCACAGTAGTAAGCAGATAGGTAATTCACACATTGTAAACTTAATCACAAACAGAGGAAGAAGAATTCTCGATCACAAGAAGGTATTTTACATTTTCATGTACATATTTGTAACAATGTGAGTTTGAAGACATAACTGATCAGAAAGCTTGTTCAACATCCAGTCAAATGGAGTGTTAGATACTCACATTACAGGAATACAAATGCCATGTTAAATATCAGTTCAACCCACAGATTATCTTCCATGACATCTGTTGCCAACACTCACTTCTTGTTGTGAGGAAAAACTTGGCAAAAAACATCTGAGCCACACCAATCAGAATCCAGTGCTCAAATTTGTTAAAACAAAGTATCGAAGTGGCAATAAAACAAGATGAGACGTTACAACTATGTATGATGGCTTTGAAATCACAGAGCTGGAAAGACTTGCTCAAAACAGTACCTACGAAAGAAATTGCTCCTACACTAGTTTGAAGTGAGCTCACTGCTACATCCATGCTTGTGTATTTCACAGCACTGTCAATTCTACAATCAGAGGGAATGTGTTTCACCCCAGCGTGTGAAGTTCTGTTTGGAACTGTCAAACAAAACATCTGATTCCCAAGAATTTACCTCATTGCAAGCAACAAAATCAATCGGTGCGTCAAGCAAAGGAACTCTTAGAATTATTATGGTGTAGGCGGAGGGCATTCTACCCATTGTTTCGATACAAATTCTATGAATCCTCTTAATTCTCTGGGACAATAGCAACTTCACCTTTACCAATGTGAATGCAATGAAGAACAGATCTGGGTGGAATGAGTGTAAATGCAGAACGGAATATAAAATTTAGTGCAATACTGCTGAATCTTGGATGCAAAGTGGTTTTGAAGTATGATGGTCATGTTGTTAGAAAGCAAACAAGCCCATTATCACATCCAGCCACTGGTTGTGACTGACTCAGAAGGATCAATGATCACTACATATACATTTTAGAAATATGCACATGTGCAAGGCATATTCAGCTCATTTTAATAAGGAGAAAAATTACAATTAAAACCTGACTATGAGAACAGAAAGATAGTAAACTTTTGTCCCATTTGGTGATGGAGGAAGCAATAGAGTGGGTCCCAGACAATCAGAATCATAGTGAAGTTGCAGTGTGGTGCCTGGAAGCAGATTGGTAATATTCCTGCTCTCTCCAGTCCACCTGCTTTTGTCATTTTTAAAATTTATTCATAAGATTTGGGTGTAATTGACTGAACCAACATTATTTCCCAAGCCTGGCGAAGGCAATGAGCTGCCTTCTTGAACTGGCACAGACTATGTGGAGCAGGGAGCCCACAATGCTGTTAGGAAGGACTTTCCGGGATTTTGACCAAGTGACAGACAGTTGCAAGTCAATGGCTTGGAGGAGAGCTTGCACAGGGGTAGTGCTTCCATATATCTACTTCTCCTGTCCTTCTAGATAGTAGAGGTTGAGGATTTGGATGGTGCTTTTCTAGGAGCTTGCTGAGTTGGTACAGTGTATCTTGTAGATGGTGCGGAGAGCTGCTACGGTGCATCATTGGTGGAGGGAGTGAATGTGTACTGTGGGAGACGGAGTGCTGATGAAACAGGCCTGTTTTTGTCATTGATGGTCATTCACTGTGAACTCCATTGCCAGAACACTATTCCTCAGGTAAGGAGCCCAAAACTGGGCACAATATCCCATGTGTAACCTCACCAAGACCCTTTCCAACTGCAGCAAGACATCCCTGCTCCTTTTCTTGAATCCTCTCCCTATGAAGGCCAACATGCTACTTCCCGTTTGCACCTGCAAGCTCACTGTCAGTAATCCAGGTCTCATTGCACCTTCCCCTTTCCCTATCCATCCCCATTCAGATAATAATGATCTTCCTGTTTTTGCTAAAAATGGATAACCTCACATTTATCCATATTATACTTCATCTGCCATGCATTTGTCCACTTGGTCAACTTACCCAAATCACACTGAAGCATCTCTGCATCCTCCTAGAATACCTACAGTGTGCAAGTAGGCCATTTGACCCATCGAGCCCATACTGACCCTCCAAACAGCAACCACTCAGACCCATCTCTCTAATATATCCCTGTAGCTCTGCATTTATCATGGCCAATCCACCCATCCTGCATGCTACGGGGCATTTTAGCATGGCCAATCCATCTAACCTGCACTTCTTTGGACTGTGGGAGGAAACTGCAGCAACTGGTGAAAACCTAAGCAGATACGGGGAAAATGTGCAAACTCTACACAGTTGTCTGAGCGTGGAAACAAACCCAGATCCCTGGTGCTGTGAGGCAGCAGAGCTAAACACTGAGTCATTGTGCCGCTCCACTTCATTCTCTCACCTAGCTTTGTGCTGTCTCCAAACTTGGGCACACTATATCAGTTCATACATCTAAATCGTTAATAAATATTGTCAATAACTGGGGACCGAGCACTCATCTCTGCAGTCCCCCAAATAGTCATGACCTGTCACTTGGAAAAAGACCTGTTTATCCCTACTGTTTGCTTCTTGTCTGCTAATCAGTTCTCTATCCATGAAAGTACATTACTTCTAATCCTTCAATCACTTTAGTTTAACATGCTAATCTCAGCAATCTAACAACAGTTTATGTCACGCCTTTAATATAACATAATCCTTGAATCTTCTTCTCAGGACTATTATAAAACAATATGATATGGATCCACTGAACAAGCTGTTAGATCAGATGCAAAAAACCTTGGTCAAAGAAGTCTGTTTTGTGGAATGTTTTGAAGGAAAGCAGTGGGAGAGAAATGGGCAGGTTAGTTTTATCGGATATGAGTGTATACTAACCTAGGTTCAAGCTCTTGCACACTGAGATGGTCACAGACAAAAAAAAACTGGCTACTGTCACCCTGCTTTGCAGGTAAATGACTCTCTCAGAAGAAGCCAATCAACAAAAAAGGATAAAAGGGCAACAGAAGGACTCACATTTTGCATGCTTCCAGCTAACCACTGTCCAAAAGAAATGAGATTAAAGGATTTCAACAAACAACAAAATGAAGTATCCTGAAATCAACAGTTCAACTAGCACCTTTCCACTATCTACTCTTCTCAAACCACCCCAAGACCTGATCTGTATGTCTTTTAGCTTTTATCATTTTAGGACTTATTCTGTCATGCATGAGCATATGTGCAATATTGTTTCATTATGTGTTCATTAACTAAAGTTCACTCTTCTCATTAACTCTAGAAAGCTGCTTAAACCGGTTCCTTTTTAAAACGTAGATAACAAAGTGCGGGGCTGGATGGCTCACCTATCCCCTCCTCCCACCTCAAGCCGCACCTCCATTTCCTACCCACTAACCTCATCCCGCCCCCTTGACCTGTCTGTCCCCCCTCGACTGACCTATCCCCTCCCGACCTCCCCATCTATCTTCTCCTCTATCCACCTTTGGTCGGTGTCCCCCTCTCTCCCTATTTATTTCAGAACCCTCTCCCCATCTCCCTTTTCTGATGAAGGGTCTAGGCCCGAAATGTCAGCTTTTGTGCTCCTGAGATGCTGCTTGGCCTGCTGTGTTCATCCAGCTCCACACTTTGTTATCTTGGATTCTCCAGTATCTGCAGTTCCCATTATCTCTGCTCACTCCTTTTTAAAACGTATTTGCTCTGGGTGAAAGACATGCACAAGGGAGAATTTCATTTCAAATTAATCGTGTTACAACCAACCAAGGGACAGGTGTATATGAAAGGAGAGGTGGTTCATCCCTCATCACCCAGATCTTAATGACTTGGAGTATCCTTCAGGAACTGTAAAAGTTGGGGACCTTATGTATTGTCGGATTGTGACAAACGTTGGGAAGGAATGAGGTGATGGAGGGATTGGAAAGCAGGGTGAACAATTTAAAATCACGGCATTGCTTGGCCAGGAGCCAATATTGGTCAGCGAGCACAGAGATGAAAGAACTTCCTGCAAGTTCAGGCATATTGTTGGATGACCTCGAGTTTACGAAGTGTAGAATGTGAGAGATCAGAATGGAGTGTATTGGAGTAATTAAGTGAGAGGTTGAGTAGATATCAATAGGGATTTGAGCACGAGTCAGGCTGAAGTTATGAAGGTGGAAGGAAACAGGCGTGACATTTTGAATATCAAATTATAAGATCATTCCGTCAGCAAATGTAATATTGATTTTTAAAACAGAAAAAGGGATGAAGTCAGTACCTCAGAAATGGAGATCAGACTGGGGACTGAAACACGAGGTAAATATTTATTGAGACGAAATTTGTGCTTAGCCAGTGGGAGATGCTAGATAAACAGTCTGATATTTTAGTAGCCGTACAGGAACAGGGAGAGATGCCAGTGAGGTAGAGCTGGGTATCATTGGGCACAAGCGAAGCCTCTTGAAATGGTTTTCAGATAACGCCATTGAAGGGCAGAATCACCTTTTAGGGAACACCAGCAGAGCTGGGATAATAAAATGTGAGGCTGGATGAACACAGCAGGCCAAGCAGCATCTCAGGAGCACAAAGGCTGACGTTTCGGGCCTAGACCCTTCATCAGAGCTCTGATGAAGGGTCTAGGCCCGAAACGTCAGCTTTTGTGCTCCTGAGATGCTGCTTGGCCTGCTGTGTTCATCCAGCCTCACATTTTATTATCTTGGAATTCTCCAGCATCTGCAGTTCCCATTATCTCTGATACTATTTTAACCAGCAGAGCTGGTGTGGGAGCTAGAAGTCAAACCATCACAAATGATTCTGTGGCTACGATCTGATGGGTAAGAATGGAACAATGTAAAAGCAGTCCCAGTCCCAGATGGGCCAATAGGGGAGCGGGGTTGGAGGAAGGTTGTGCGCTTACCATATCAAAGGCTGCAAAAAGATTGAGAAAGATGCAGGGGGAGCAGGTTACCATGGTCACACTCATGTCTGTCATCATTTGTGACATTGCTCAGAGACATCTCGACAGTGTGAAAGGGCCTGAAGTTTGCATTGGAAGGATTCAATCATGGAGCTCCGGGAAAGGTGGGAGTGGGTTCGGGAGGAGCAGCACTTTCAATGGCAAAAAGCAAAACACCTCGGATGCATGAAATCTGAAACATACAGAAAATGTTGGAAATGCACAGCCAAAAAAAAATCTAGTACTAAACCATTAGTTGTATTTCTCTCCACAAACGCTGCCAGATCCATTATGAGTTTCCAGCATTTTTCTGTGTTTGTTATGGGTTTAAAGACATTGAAGCTGGATGTGAGGCTTTAGTTTCTGTCAGGAAGGAGGGTTCCTGAAATCCAGGGAGGTCTTTGTGTTGCATTGCCATATCCTGAGATCCTCCATCCTGTCAGTCCCTGTGGCCTGGGGATTTTTGATATTTGAACACATAGGAAAACCACAGCATTCAATCAATGTCTGAAAATTTAGGCTTTTGGATTTTGTCTTTCTGCACAATCAGGAATAAAGAACTAAATTTGGAGAATGCATCATTAGGAGAAGCATAGAAGAACATGGTCTGATGAAGGGTCGTCGGATCCGAAAAATTAACTCTTTCTCTCTCCTCAGATGCTGCCAGACCTTCAGAGTTTCTCCAGCAATTGCTGTTCTTGTTTGACATTTTCAGCACCTGCAGCTCTTTGTTTATCTTTGAGCAAGGTATTCTGTCGTCTTTGGAAGGGATGCCACATGTTTGTCAGAGGGCCCTTTTGCTCCATGCCTTTACCTGGGTGTTCTAAGGGAAGCACGGTGGCTCAGTGGTTAGCACTGCAGCCTCACAGCGCCAGGGACCTGGGTTCGATTCCAGCCTCGGGTAACTGTCTGTGCAGAGTTTGCACATTCTCCCTGTGTCTGCGTGAGTTTCCTCTGGGTGCTCCGGTTTCCTCCCACAGTCCAAAGATGTGCAGGCTAGGTGGATTGGCCATGCTAAATCGCCCGTAGTGTTCAGGCATGTGTGGGTTGTAGGGGGATGGGATGCTCCAAGGGGTGGTGTGGATTTGTTGGGCTGAAGGGCCTGTTTCCACACTGCAGGGAATCTAATCTAATCTAATGCACTGTGTGACCAGAGCTATTTCCCTCAGCAATTTCTCTCCAACCTCCCTGGTTCAGTGGCATTCAGTCTTCCCAATGCTATTGTTGTCCCAGGCATTAGGCAAGCCTTACACCGCCCACCCAGCCACCCTGCTAAATCAGTCTAGTGATTACTATTCAGACATGATAATTAACAATGAGGTCCAGTCTATCTGACTTGTGAGGTTTCACAGTCAATTCCAATGCTGTCCTACCCTTCTTCACACAGATTACTTTCCAGCTAGGATAACAGTCCAAGAGGAATTGTGAACCTGCAGCAAAACAGAGTCACTGAGGCCAGACATTTCCTCTTTGCAGTCACCTTATTCAGCATGGATTAAGGTTCAAACCTTGTGCTTCCTTATCTTATATGCCTCATAAGACAAACACTCTCAGCTACTATTAATTTTCTAACCATTTCTCTAATCCCATTTTATGCACATGAGTAGAAGCAGAAAAGTTTCTTTTCATGACAGCAGTTCAGATTGAGCCTGCTTTGTTGAAGGTTTGGAGTTTGATGAAACTGTCTTAAAATCAATAAATCCACATGTGTCAATGTGTTATGTTGTGTAAGATGAGAGTTAATTGCCGTTCATCCAATGATATCTGTCACTGAAAAAATAGCAAATGATCAGTTTAGTCAGATCCCATTCTAACCCAGGCTCTTTCACAAATTGCAGCCTGAGCAATTCTCTGACAAAAACACATTCTGTGCAGTGAGTTATTGTTACTATTCTATCTCTGTCAGTCTTTTATACAGTATCCAATAGATAACAACATGAGGGAACTGCACCCTCTGTAGCTCTATGAATGGGAAAGGAACATTGAAAGGTTAGTGCTTCTGTGAAACAGTCAAAGCACTGTACGAACAGATTGAAACCACAATTTAACATGACAATGTAAATTTAAAGGAAAACTTAGTGACTAGTTCATTATCCTCACTGCAGAAGATTCCACTAATTTACTGCCTTGAATTCTTCAAAGCTTGGAACAGTAGAATATAAAACCACATTACCTCATCCAAACAGCACTGAGTACTGATCTTGAAGGATGATGAAAGACTCAAACACTTTGAGGATGCTATACAAATTACACACTCCATAACTCATCTTAAACCTTTCAATGCTTATTCCTCATTCCCCACTGCTGCAGCCAAGAGTGTTCACTGCTTATTATGCTGGCACAGAACTATTCTGTAATCAAGGGCTACAAGATTAGCCCAGCAGAAATTTCTGAAATAGAGACTGGTTGGGTAATGAAAATGTTGTTAAAGGTGTGAGGATCAAAAATGAACTGTTTAGTGTTGCTGCATTTCTGAGATGATTTTAAATACAAAACTGGATAGAGCCTGCCTTAACAGAATGTCTTCTGTGAAACATTTTTAAGATCCTGACCATACTCCTCTATAACATCACTGTTTATTTATCCTGGCTTTGTGATATTATATACAACAATTCGAGGAGCCTTGTGTTTCTGCTTTTCCACCCAGACTGAATTATAGACCAAAAGCAAGCCAGCATTTGCTTGTAATTACTGACTCTTAAGTCCCAGAAACTCACTCGATATTCCCGACTGATGATGTTTTATTTTCAGGATAAAACAATTGAATGGAACATGTCCAATGCCTCAATTTACCTATTTGCACAAACATGTCTAGTAATCACTGAAGGTAACTCACATCCACCAGGTCCAAATTACCTTCATTTATTAATTAATCAGTCAAATAAACCAGAAGTGATGTTCAGTCGCTTTGTCCCTTTATGAGTACAGGCTTCAGCGTGTTTTAATAAACCAGCTGAACCAGATATTGTAAAAGCAATATAAAATATATCCAGTAGTATAGAGAACTGCATACAAAGAATGCCTTCAGCAATATGAGATGTCAGTTCTTTAAAAAAGGAAGCGTTCTATATCGAGGGTAACACTCCAACCCCGGAATGTTACCTGGACAAGGTGGGAGGGTTCAGAAGGTAGACCCCTCAGCTCGGTGGACATGCAGTTCGCCCCCGCCCCCAGTGGATTTGGCTTCACGTTGCGCGAAGTTGAAATGTAAGGGTCGTTCAAATATCGGAATTTTTTAGCAACGCGATTCCGCAAACACATGTGCAGCGTTTGCTGAAGATATCAAAGGAGGATCGCATTGCTAAAGCGAATCTATTTCCGTATGTTTCTAATAAAGAACGCATCTTCAATAGAGGACCGTCGGTTCTTCTGCATTCGTTTGAGATTTAGTGTATTGTTCAGCTTTAGCACTTGTCATTATTTGCATTAACACTGTTCAAGACAAATACAAACTCTGATGCAGATCAAAGCTGCAGCGTCTTACCGATTACTCATTCGCCTGGCTGTGCCGTTATCCCGGTGTTCCTGTAGTTACTCTGTAGCTCCTCACTGGGAATCAGGAAGCGCACAGTAGGCTTCTGGGTTCGCCAAAGTCAACTCGCAGCGAGTTCCTGATGTGGCCACGGACACTGCGCCCTGGGACATCACACAGAGAGGCAAGAGTATCAATTCAATTCAGCCCCGTCTCTCGGTTCACTCACTACAGTAACTTACCGGGGCGGGGTGTGGGGGGACGGCAGCTCAGGGGGCAGGAGGGGAGGGTAGGCAGGAGGACGCGTGGGGTGGGGCAGGAGGGGAGAAGGCAGGAGGTAGGAGGGCAGGCAGGAGGAGAGAGGGGGCGGGAGGGGAGATGAGGCAGGAGGGGAGAGGGCAGGAGGAGAGAGGGAGGCAGGATAGAAGGGGCAGGGGTGGAGAGGGTGCAGGAGGGGCGGGGGGAGAGCAAGGGGGTAAGCTGCTGGAGTGAGTCAGGGGGCAGAGGGCAGGGGAAGGCTGTTGGGTTACAGGTGATGGGGTCAGGCCCGGCAATGGGGGTCGGGCTGACCAGCCCCGGGGAGGGCAGGGGGTGTTCTGACTGACCTGCTCGCACCGGGATCGGGTCCTGGCTGTGCCGGAGCTGAGTGGCGGATGGAGCGGTTCAGCCGGAGCTTTATGGTTTTGGGGAATGGTCATTGGAGCCCGGGATGCTGCCGTCTCCTGGATACTGGCATCAATCTGCAGCTGGTTACCCAGGAAACAGCCATATGATTGGTCAGATCCTTGTATTAAAGCGGTGTTTTCCCGCCTCTCACACAGACACGGAGAGAGACAGACAGACAGACACACACACACACACACACACACACACATAGACAGAGACAGAGGGAGAGAGAGAGAGCGCTGTGTGTCTGTGCGGCTCCGGCTCGGGTCTGCTCCGCGCTCCCGGGGAGCTGCTGGCCGACACTGACCAGTATCAGTCTTAGCGGCCGGCAATCCCGCCCGGGACTCCGCACCCAGACACCGAGAGATAGAGAGAGAGAGAGTGTGTGTGAGTGTGTGTGAGTGTGTGTGTGTGTGTGTGTGAGTGTGTGTGTGTGAGAGTGTGTGTGAGTGTGTGTGTGAGAGTGTGTGAGAGTGTGTGTGTGTGTGTGTGAGTGTGTGTGTGTGCGTGCGCGTGAGAGTGTGTGTTTGTGTGTGTGTGTGTGAGAGTGAGTGTGTGTGTGTGTATCAGTGCATGTGTGTCAGTGTATGCGAGTGTGTGCGTGTGTGTATCTGTAAGTGTGTGTGTGTGAGTGTGGGAGTGTGTGTGTAAATGTGTGTGCGTGTTTAAGTGTGTGTTTAAATGTATGTGTGTAAATGTGTAAGTGTATGAGTGTGTGCATCTGTGTGTGTAAATGTATCTGAGTGTATGCGAGTGCGTGCGCGTGTGTGTAAATAAATACGTGTGTGTGTATAAGTGCGTGAGGGTGTGAGGCTGGGTTTGTGTGCATGGGACGTACCGGTAGATGCCCACACACCTACCCCCAGCCCCGCCGCTGCTGCGGGAGCTCAGACTTCAGTTTCCCTCTCCGACACGCTCTTCAGCAGGTTGAGTGCTCTATCCCCCTGACAGGGCAGCTTGCCCGTACAGTGCCTGTAGGAATATTGAGGTAGTGAGCTGGAGATGAGCAAACCCACGGAATCCTTCGCGTACTCAAACTGCTTTCCCCCTGAAATGTTTCAGTATTCCCGCAATATCATGGGGAAAGATGCAGCATCTCTGCCTCAATGAGCCGGGGCAGGCGTTACTTTCCTCCGAGAGACTTTGTGAAGAGCGGTGAGGGATAAGATTAACCAACCGGGGCTACGGGGGGATGAACCCGGCGCTTTGAGAACCTCAACTACAAACAAAAACCATCCGCCGGAATAAGTTTGCCGATGGTCAGATTCTGTTTAAAAGTCATTTCTCGTCATGACCATAAAATTCTGTGCGAACCCACATTTGGAATCAGTTTGTTTCCGCTTCAGCTTTCAATATTACTATTTTGATGACATTTGTACAATAGTAAGTTCTCGGATTTCCCGTGGTAAATGTTGTATACTCCATCTCCCCGCGAAAAGTTTGAAATAGATTTGGTTCAAAATGATAAATCTAAAACTGTAATGGATCGGTTTTTGTCTGTAGTGTGGTCGAGTGAGATCTTTCACGCGCCGCTGACCTCCCTTTGGAGATGACACTGGGACATTTCTAGCAGGGACTCTGATGGGCCGAGCGGGCAGTCGGCTTCAGGCCGTGGCACTGACAGGAAACAGTGAATTGATTGTGAATACATCAAAGGTTTTGGCGGGGGGGGGGGGGGAGCCCGCAGATTGTCGGGTTTTTTTGATTTGATACAAACAGCGTTGCTTTTATATAACGCCTTCCATCGAGGCTTTGGCCGCGCGACTTTATTGGGGAATCTTTGGATTCTGTGAGGATTGCTGTCGAATTGTGAGACTGCACCCACAGGGAGGGTGAAGGAGTTGTTTGATCCTGGAAAATCTGTCATAAATCTCCAGGTTTTGGACAGAAATCACTGGGAGTTGATGGACATGAAGATGCAAAAGATAATACTCAGTGGCTTGTGTGAAATTTCAAAATAAAACACAGACATTGACAATTAAAATGGCCAATGTATCTGTGAGCAATTAAAAATCAAAGGCGAGGGTTTTAGGAATAAAATGTGCTTTAAGTATCCACCCACAGTGGGCAAGACATGAACAATGTCAGATACGGTGAGGGCCGAAGGGCCTGTTCTGCGCTGTATTGTACAGGGTTGTTCTGTACACGGGCACAAGTGGCAAGTCAGTTAACACAGAACAGTGCCAAACCTCAATCACAACTATGCAGAACTGATGGCTAGCAGGAGGCGGGTGATGTTCAAGGGTGATCTTGTGACTGGAAGCCTGTGTCTGTGTTTCGGGGGTTTCTGCTGGGAACAGTGTTTGGGCCCTTACTGTTTGAGGGATGTCTAAACGATGTGACTTGAATGTAGGAGGATCGATCAGTAAGTTTGCAGATGGTATGAAAATTGCTGGAGTGGTAAACAGTGAGGAGGACAGCCTTAGACTGCAGGAGGATACAGATGGGCTGGTCAATGGCAAATGGAATTCAATCTGGATAAATGTGAGGTGATGCACTTGGGCAAGACAGACAGGCAAGGGAATACACTATGAACAGTAGGACCCAGGGATCAGAAGGATCTTGTTGGGCTGTGTACACCATTCCTGAAGGTATCAAAACAGGTGGATAATGTGGTTAAAAAGATGTAGAGGATAGTTGTCTCTTTTAGCAAGGCATAGAGTTTAAGAGCAGGCAGGTTCTGCTGGAACTGTGCAGACAACACTGTATGCAGGTCTGGAATCCACATTCTAGCAGGAATGTGATGGCACTGGAGAGGGAAAAGAGGAGAATTACTAGGATATTGTTCAGTGATGAAGAGAGATTGGGCAGACTGGAGTTGTTTTCCAGAGAGCAGAGGAGACTTGGGACGTATGATTAAGATGAATAAAATTTTGAGGGATACAGATGGGATTTCCAGGGAGAAACCTTTCCACTTGGTGAAGGGATCAATGACTGGAGTGGGGTGGGCAGAAATTTAAGATAAGGGGCAGGATGGTTTAGAGGGGATGCGAGGAAAATAAATTTTACCCAGATGGTGGTAAGAGTCTGGAACTCACTGCCTGTGAGGGCGGTAAGGACAGAAACCCTCATCACGTTGAAGAAATATTTAGATGTGCTCTTGCAATGCCAAGGCAGGCAAAGCTACGGGCCAAATGCTGGGAAATGGGATAGGAATGGTTAGGTGGTTGTTATTGGCTGATATGACTTTGAATGGCCTTTTGTTGTGCTGTATACCTCCATGACTCTATCTGCAGAGAAACAGGTGAACATTCGCAAACACAATATGGATTAATCAGATACAACTCTCTAGGTGACGATTAGCCTCAAGAACAACAATCTCATTGAAGAGAGGAACAGATTTCTTGGACAAATAGCCTTCTACTGCCCCTATGACCTGGGGTCAAAGCATTATTGAATAACAAATCAAGACTTCAGATTCGTAATCCCGACTGACCTTTATCTCTGACTGAGGGAGTGTTATAGGTATAAGTTTCCACTTGACATGTTCAAACAAGGTATTTCCCCAATATTCAGGTGGACCAAAAAGATTTAAGACGTGGACTTTGTTTTCAGTTCAGTTTGGTAGCCAAATATATGGATTCAACTCACCTATAGTTGAAGTTCCCATGAAGATTCCACCTTCTCAACCTCTCCCATAACCTGAGGAGTGGCGGCCTTCAGGCTAATTTCCAGCCAGTCACCTCTCTCTTGGTCTCTTTCTGTCTAATGAGAGAGCAGCCCTATGGTCCAGTAGGATTATGGCAACTTTAACTTATTGTTTTTTTATAGGCTGTTTATTTTCTTTCCTTTGTGCATTAAAAGTATGTTCTGATGTTAAATAATACCTGCAGCATCATGAGGAAAAGTTTTAGCAACCACCATGTTAACTAACTACAAAAAAATACAATTAAACATGTAATCCTTCAAGCCAAGTTTCATTGTGGGATCTGACTTATTCAGTACAGCCAGCTGGGATGATAACAGTTGCCATTAACTTTAAGCAAAGCCAGCCTTTTTAAGACTAGACTAGTAATTGAAAGCCAGCCACCAACTCAGTGTTGGCAACCCTGAATGTATCATTGGTTGTTGTAAAACCACATTTGGTTCATTAATGATTGGAAGAAACCTGCCATCCTTGCAGAGTCTTGTCTCCTTGTGACTCCAGACCCACAGCAATATGGTTGACTTTTACTACCCTTTGAAATGCCCCAGCAATCCATTTATTTGAAGGGTAGTTCCTGGTGGACTACAAATGTTGACCTTCCTAGGAGCAACCACATCTCATGAAAGAATACATGTGAAAAAACACTCCCTTTTCATTATAACTCTTGAAGTACTTTCTTCTTTGGTAAAGACATATATAAAGTATTTATTTAATACCTCATCCATACCCTTGCTTTATGTATAGACCCTCTTTATAGCTCCTAATCAATGTATTTCTTACTACCTTTTTGGTATTTAAATGCTGAAAGAAGACTTTTTGATTCCCTTTTATGTTAATGGCCATTCACTTCTCATGCTTAGTCTTTGCTTCTTATATTTCTCTGTTCACTTTCCTCCTGATTTTCTGTATTCAACCTGGTTCTCATTAATATTATCAACATTTTATCTGTCATAAAATCCCCTTTCCTGATTCATCTAACAGTCTGTTTCTTTTCTCATTTAAGGACCTCTGGATTTGGCGGCACCACCCTTTTCCCCACTTGGCAATTTATTTCCACCTAAACTATCTTTTTAAAGGCAGTCCCATCGCCTGTTATATTCTTTAATCCAGTTTGCCTGGATCGATCTGCTTCCGACTCACGCAAACTTGCCTTTCTCCAACCTCAAAATTTTGCTTTGGATTTTTCCTTGTCTTTACAATGCCTAACCTGAATATTGTGATAATACGATCACTGTTCCCAAGCTGATAATTGACTGACCTCCTTCTTCAGAATCATCAAAGCTTCCCTTTTCATTGAACTGAAAACATGCTGATTTAGAACATTCTTCTGAATGCTTTGTAACCTCTTGCACATGCCTTCCCTTAACATTATTATTATCTCACTTTATTTCAGGGTGTTGTGGGAAGGTAATGTTGCTAGGTTAATGATTCAGACAATTACATTCAAAGATAAATATGGAATTGAGATGCTAGTTATATTGATAATGACAATGAAACTGTTAGATTGATATTAAAACCCATCTGGTTCAAATAAATCCCTCAGGGGAAGAAAATGGCTTATATGTGACTCCAGGTCTACAGCAATGTAATTGACTCTTACCTCTCCTCTGGAAAGGCCGAGCAAGTTGTATTAAATTGCTCAAGAATGTGGCTCGCTGCTGTGATCTCGAGGGCACAAGGATGGGCAATAGATGCTGCCTTTGTCAGTGCTGCTCGCATCACAAGAATGAATTAAAAAGAAAGTTTATTGAACTGTCCCATTACTACACTCTATGGTTATTGCACCTATCCATAATGTCTTTGCAAATATGCTCCTCTACGCCTTCTAATGGCTTACAGAATGCACCTAATAGTGTGGTATACCTTTTATGTTGTTTCTTAACTTTAACCAATTCGATTCAGATATTTCCCCCTCCAGGACATAGTTTCACTCTAGCATTTTAATGCTCTCTTTAATCAATACTGTCACCTTTTCTTGAATGCTGCTATACTTGTCTACACTTCAAAAGTAACTCAATGATTTGGAAATAAATTAAGATGCTCCTGAAAGAAGTGATAGGACTTGATATAAATGCAAGTTCCTTTTTCTCTGTGAGCCATGCATAGAACAAGACAGAACACTAAAACTCACATGCGATACACAACTATTAATTAAATCTAGCCTTGTCTCCACTCCCCTCTTCCCAGTTTTACCTCCTCAAAACACAGTCAGCTGCTTTGTTTGGTCTTAAACATTGCAGAGCAATCTATTTGCTATTTTTATTTTGAAACACATGGCAGGCAACAAGAATATTTTCTGTTTCCGTTGAAGAAAAAACCACTTTCTACAGCAGAATCAATCGGAACTGACTATTGACAAGTTCCTCATTCCTCACTCAAAGTTTGTTTAATGGCTTTCACTTGGGGGTGTGAGGACACCTACTGGTGTAAAGATTGGGATCCTAAGGGTCAATATATTATTGAAATTCTGTGTTAGATAAATGATGGAATGCACTTCTCTTCATTGAGCACCCTTATCCTCCAATGCTCCAATGGCTGCAGAAGCTATGACTTCTCAGTTATGTAGAATGTGAGGGAATGATCATGCATATCGATGCTTTGGGCTGTTCAATGATGTTAACGTTGCTATATCCATAACCCTCTAAACCGTTCCTATTCATGTACCCATCTAGGTGCCTTTTAAATGTTGTAATTGTATCAGCCTCCACCACTTCCTCTGGCAGCTCATTCTTTACCTGCACCACCCTCTGCGTGAAGAAGTTGCTGCCTATGTCCCTTTGAAATCTTTCCCCTCTTACTTTGAATCTATGCCCTCTAGTTTTAGATTCCCCTACCCTGGGGAAAAGATCTTGTGAATTCACCCTATCATTGCCCCTCATGATTTTATAAACTTCTATAAGGTCACTCTGACACGCCAGGGAAAATAATCCCAGTTTATTTAGCCTCTCCCAATAGCTCAAGCCCTCCAATCCTGGCAACATCCTTGTAAATTTTTTCTGAACCCTTTCAAATTTCACAATATCTTTCTTATAGCAGGGAGGCCAGAATTGAATGCAGCATTCCAAAAGTGGCCTCACCAATGTCCTGTAGAGCCATAACATGACCTCCCAACTCCTACACTCAATGCACTGATCAATAAAAGCAAGCATACCAAATGCCTTCTTCACTATCCTGTCTACCTGCTGGCACATGAGGCTAGGTTAATTTAGGGTAGCTGATCAGCATGGATGAGTTGAACCAAAGGGTCTGTTTCCATACTGTACAGGTCTATGACTGTATGACTCTAGATGAATGTAAGTTGTTGTCAACATTGGCAGGTTCAATGACAGTATGCAATGCATCTGCAATAATGAGGGCTTAAGACAAACGAAAACCTATGGGCATAGTGGATTGAGTAAAAAAGCTTAAAATATACTTGCCTGATATTTTGTGTGCATTTGTGTATAACCATGCTGTAGATTAACGACCCTTCCCCACTTCCCTGGTAGGAGCTGAGCATGCTCAATTCATGCTAAACTGCAACTCTCATCAGATTGGAGCATATTTAGAAAATTAGTTTGCAATTAATATTCTAAAGCCAAACTTTTCAAATGTTAACTTTAAAGAAAATCTTCCTGTGGTCACTTAGAAACTTGTGTAAGTAATGTACCATTTAATGTCACTTTGGCTGTAGATGAGTTTGAACTGACCTGTTCAAAGATATTACGACACATCTCTGGAATAGGTGGGATTTGAACACAGGTGACCTGATCTAGCGATAAGGATGCTATCACTGGGTCATAGCATCAGAGCCACCCTAGCACAGATGAGCTAAAAGGTGATTAGTCAGCATATTGTTAAAAATTCAATAACCTGTTATAATAATAACAAATAAGCAGCATTTATGCAGCACCATTCAACCCTTAGGGAATCACCAAACACTTTCCAGCTAATTAAGCAATTTTGAAGTGTTCTCACAGTCGTATTATACAGAACAGTCAATTTCCACATTACCAACTCCTCCAAACAGCAAAGTGATAATGATCAGAGTTTTACTGTTGTTGTTTAAGGAGTAAATATCAGAACCTCTGGAATAAATTCCAAGTTCTTTTCAGAATGGCACACTGGGACCTTTAATGTCTGTACAAGGAAACAAAGGGAGTTTAAAGGCTCACTTGAATGGTGGCATTTCCAAGAATTCAGCACATCCTCAGAATTGCACTGAAACACTTGTACTCATGTCTGAGGAGTGGGACTTAAATTTGCAACTTTCTGAGTAAGAAGGGAGAGTGCTAACAATGAAGCCATGGCTGACAACAGCATGGAAAGAGGAGGAAAACATAGAATATTGAGTCCTGACGAAAAACATCAACTTTCCAGCTCCTCTGATGCTGCCTGACCTGCCGTGTTCCTCCAGCTCCACACTGTGTTATCTCAGACTCTAGCATTGGCAGTTCTTACTATCTCTGAATGTAGGACGGTACAGCTCAGGAAAAAAGCCCTTCAGCCCACCATGTCTGTGCTGACCATGAAGCATTCCGAATTGATCGCATCTGCCTGCACATTGTCTATGCCCCTCTATTCCCCGCCTGCTTACATCCCTGCCTAAATTCCTCTTAAATGTTGCTGCAGTATCTGCTTCTACCACCTCTCCTGTCAGCACATTCCAGACACCTAACATGCTCTCTGTAAAATAAAAACTTGCCGAATACATCTCCTTTAAACTTTTGTGGAAAGCTCACTTGACTCGAAACGTTAACTCTGATTTCTCTCCACGGATGTTGCCAGACCTGCTGAGCCTTTTCAGCAATTTCTGTTTTGGTTCCTTCTAACTTTCCCTCTCTCACCTTAAACCTAGCCCTTAGCATTTGACATTTCCACCCTGAGAAAAAGACTCTGAATATCCATCCTATCCATGCCTCTAATTAATTCATATACTTCGATCACATCACTCTCAGCCTCCAGCATTCTAGCAAAAACAATCCAAGTGTGTCCAATCTCTCCTCACAGCTTCAATTAGGCAACATCCTGGTAAATTTTCTTTGCACCCTCTCTGAAGTCTCCACATCCTTCCTATAGTGTGGCAACCAGAACTGTGCACAATACTCCAAATGTGGCCTAACTAAAGTTTTATGCAGTTGCAACATAACTTGCCAACTTTTGTATTCAATAACCCATAATTAATGCATAGTAAGTTTAGAAAAGGCCAAATGGGATAAGATGCACTGTAAAATATGGAAAATATTGAATTTACCAAATTACTGTAATTAATGTCATGAACAATAAGAGTAATATGGAGTACATTCTCTCGTTAAATAAGAGGAATTTAAGTTAAAATATTTTCTAAATAAAATGATGCAGAATTGGTAATTCATTATGTAATTTGTTTTTAATCCAATCCTAATCTATTCGGGATCTAAAATACCTTTCATAAACCTGAAGACCCAGCCAATAAAACTTAGCTTCTTATATCTTTCTCTTCTTGGCTTTTGCACAGGACAATGTCAACAGTGAGAGTGTATGACTAATGCACCTGATATCCAGTTTCCTTTCTTTCTCTGTCACCAAATCTCGCGTGTTACTAATTAAAGGAACAATTTGCAAGCAGCATCCCAGTTTCTTCAGAAATAATGGGAACTGCAGATCCTGGAGAATCCAAGATAACAAAGTGTGAAGGTGGATGAACACAGCAGGCCAAGCAGCAGCTCAGGAGCACAAAAGCTGCCCTTGTCCTTCTGTATGGAAGTGGCCATGCGTTTAGAAGGTACTGTTTAAGGAGTCTTGGTGAATGTTAGCGCTTTCACTACAAGATGACAGTCGGATAATATGCCTAGACCCTTCATCAGAGAGCTCTGATCTCAGAATGGCCATTCTGTACTGGGCTGTGTTTGAGTGAGTAAGCTGCAGCTCATGGAAATCCAAACAATCTTGGTGTTACACATCTCAGCACAATGAGAGCAGTTTCCAGGCGAAGTGTTTTTGTAAGATTATTGAAAGTGCAGTACTATTTTTGAGACCTCAGTGTTGAAAGTAGCTGTGGAGAATCAAGATGGGCTTGTGATATTCAATAAAAATAAAATGTTAACATTTACTCTCAGTGTTCACGCAATAAGGTGGAAGTGACAAAGTAGGCGCACTCGAAGGACATCTGGAACAGAGCAGGCAAAGATAGGTACATAGTGAATAATGTGCATATTATCCGACTGTCATCTTGTAGTGAAAGCGCTAACATTCACCAAGACTCCTTAGACAGTATCTTCTAAACGCATGGCCACTTCCGTACAGAAGGACAAGGGCAGCAGATACATGGGAACATCACCATTGACAAGTTTGCCTTTAACTTTTGGGGGTGGCATGATGGCTCACAGCGCCAGGGACCCGGGCTCTGTTCCAGCCTTGGGCAACTGTCTGTGTGGAGTTTGCACATTCTCCCTGTCTCTTTGTCCTGTTTCTCTGGTTTACTCCCACAGTCTAAAGATATGTAGGTTAGAAGAAATGGCCATGCTAAATTGTCCATAAGTCTAGGGATGTGTAAGTTAGGTGGGTTATCCGTCGGAAATACAAGGTTATTGGGGGGTCGGTCTGGGTGGGATGGTTTTCGGACGAGCATAGAACATAGAACATAGAAGATTACAGCACAGTACAGGCCCTTCGGCCCTCGATGTTGTGCCGACCTGTCATACCGATCTCAAGCCCATCTAACCTACATTATTCCATGTACGTCCATATGCTTATCCAATGATGGCTTAAATGTACCTAAAGTTGGCGAATCTACTACCGTTGCAGGCAAAGTGTTCCATTCCCTTACTACTCTCTGAGTAAAGAAACTACCTCTGACATCTGTCCTATATCTTTCACCCCTCAATTTAAAGCCATGCCCCCTTGTGCTTGCCATCACCATCCGAGGAAAAAGGCTCTCCCTATCCACCCTATCTAACCCTCTGATTATTTTATATGTTTCAATTAAGTCACCTCTCAACCTTCTTCTCTCTAACGAAAACAGCCTCAAGTCCCTCAGCCTTTCCTGGTAAGACCTTCCCTCCATACCAGGCAACATCCGAGTAAATCCCCTCTGCACCCTTTCCAAAGCTTCCACATCCTTCTTATAATGTGGTGACGAGAACTGTACACAATACTCCCAGTGTGGCCACACCAGAGTTTTGTACAGCTGCAGCATGAACTCAACTGCAGTGTGAACTCAATGGGCCAAATGGTCTGTTTCCAGACTATAGGGATTCTAATGATTCAAGACACTCAACATCCTGAGTTGGAAATATATTGCCGTTCCTTCACAGTTGCTGGATCAAAATCCTGGAATTGCCTCCCTCAGGGCATCTTGGGTCTTCCTACATCAGGTGGACTGCAGTGGTTCAGGAAGACAGCCTCCCACCATTACCTTCTCAGGGCAATAAATGGTGGTCAAGAGTGAATAAAAATAAGAACACTGCGCTGACCTATTTGTGCCACACTGGCGCACAAAGTTAAGTTGCAACTAGAGAAACAAAAATAAAGTCTACTTTGGAATTTTTCATGCCTAAGACAAAATGTGAAATTTTGCAATCTATCAGCAGGAATGGAATTTATCAATGTTCAGTCCAAATTTCAGGACTTCAAAGCTGTTAAGAAGAGGAAATAAATTTGAATGGATTAAAAATGTCAAATTCCCTTGAAATCTTGCACTGCCTGTTGCATGGGTCTTAACAACACCAAGTGACTTCATGCCATTTAAAATAGCCGTGGTTAGCAACAAGATTGGTGTTGGTGTAGTTTTATTATAGGACGATGAGACAGGGATTGAATGACTACTCAGTTAACATTCTTGCAAAGCGAATGCATGTCAACAGAAACATTCAACTGTGGAAAAAAAAGCATTTTGTGTTTGATTTTGGCTTTATAATGGTTATAAGTCTATATGTCCAATAATTCTGCAGAGGTGTTATTGATATGGCACATAACATTTCTATCAAGATTTTGTACCATGAATTTGAGCCATTTCGTTAGATTTAATGCAATGTGAAAATGATTCATGTAGCCAGAAGAGAAAATATCTCAGCAAATATGGGAGTTAACAAATGTTGTGATCAAAATGGCCTTGAATGAATGAATGAATGAGTTACTGTCACAAAAATCTGGGGAGATTTGTCTCCTCAAGCCAGTGCCATTTTAAGTTACAAAAAGAATAACAAGAAAGGACTGATGTAGAGTTCATCTTCATCAACTGGTGTTTCAAACACAGCTCCAGAGCCTCTGCAATGTCTCTGCAGTGTTGACCTCAAGGAGTCCTTGCTCAGGGTACAGCAACAATGTTGGCATTGCCTCAGGAGACCCCAGCTCCTCATGCCACCACTGTCTCACCACCACTGCCAAGAGTCTAGGTTCTGGGCCCACTGCAGTCAGGAGTCCACATTCTGGTCACTGCCACCACTGCAGCAGATGCCCCGCTGCCAAGTGTCTAGGCCATAGGCCTATGGCAGTCAGGAATCCCTGCTCCAGGCACTGCCACCTTGATGCACCTTCCTGCAATGTGAAGAAGACTCGTATTGAATATGTGATCAGAGATAATGGGAACTGCAGATGCTGGAGAATCCAAGATAACAAAGTGTGGAGCTGGATGAACACAGCAGGCCAAGCAGCATCTTTGGAGCACAAAAGCTGACGTTTTGGGCCTAGACCCTTCATCTGAAAAGCTGGTCTAGGCCCGAAACGTCAGTTTTTGCGCTCCTAAGATGTTGCGTGGCCTGCTGTGTTCATCCAGCCCCACACTTTGTTATCTTGTATCGAATATGATTAATTGCAAAGTTCTTACATGTTTAACGTGAATACTCTTACCATCAAATGAAATCTGAAAGGTTAGTGAGTGGGTTTAAAGATGTGAAGCTGGAAAAGCACAGTAGGTCATAGAGTATCCAAGGAACAGAAAAGTCAATGTTTTGGGCTGAAGCTTTTCATCTTGACCTGCTGTGCTTTTCCAGTTTCACACCGATCGACTCTGGCTTCCAGCATCTGCAGTCCTTACTGTCTCCTGGTGAGTGGATTTGTTTCTTTCTGATGGAAGCAGGGCATTCAGAGCGAGAATACTTATGACCAGCAATGTAGCTTAGTAGTCTTTCATAGTCTCCAAACAATCAGGAGAAAAGGATTAAAGGTGTCAGAGGTGATTTTATCATGTAAGGCTACTTGAGTTTAAAGAACATAAAATAAGGGCTAAGTGAGCTTTGTTAGCAGTTTGTTTAAGAGTGTCATAATAAAATATTACTGAAGAAGGGCCTCTCAGCATTCACATTGAGTGAATGCAGAAATTTGCCAAGAAAATACTAAGTATATCTAAATACTAAGGGATGTGTAGATTAGGTGGGTTGTAGAGGATGGTTCTGGATAGGATGCTCTGAGGGTCAGTATGGAATTGTTGGGCCGAAGGTCCTGGTTCCACACTGTAGGGATTCTATGATTCTATTATTCTATGATATCTGTGTCGCTTGAACAAGAAATTTTAAACTGGAAATAGAATGATTCTTCGCCAAGGCTTGAGTATCTGTAAGCCTGTTGAAAGGTTGAATCCTCATTCCTGATTTTCAAAATACATATGAGATTAGAACTTAAGAACATAAGAACCAGGAGAAGGAGTAGTCCATCTGGCCCCTTGGGATGCTCTGCCATTCAATAAGATCATGGCTGATCTTATCACTCCACTTACCCAGCCTCTCACCATAAACCTTAATTCCTTTACTACTCAACAAATTATCTACCTTATCTTTAATAACATTTAATGAGGAAGCTTCAACTACTTCACTGGCCAGGGAATTCCACAGATTCACAGCCCTCTTGATGAAGAAGTTGCTCCTTGATTCAGTCCTAAGTCTGTGCCCCTGATTTTGTGGCTATACCCTTTTGTTCTAGTTTCACCCACCAGTGGGAAACAACCTCCCTGTCTCTATTGTATGTATTCCCTTCATAATTTTAATATGTTTCTATAAGATGCCCTTATTCTTCTAAATTCCAATAAGTGTAGTCCCAATCTACTCAACCTCTCATAAGCCAACCCTCTCAACTCCAGAATTAACCCAGTGAATCTCTGCACCTCCTCCAGTGCCAGTATATCCTTTCTCAATTAAGGAGAGCAAAACTGTACACAGTACTCCAGGTGTGGTCTCACCAACATCCTATACAGCTGGACAGTAAATTCCCTGCTTTTAAATTCATACCCTTCTAGCAATCAAGGACAAAATTCCATTTGCTTTCTTTAATTACCTGCTGCGCCTGCAAATCTACCTTCTACAATTCATGCACAAGGACACCCAGGCCGCTCTGCACAGCAGCATGCTGCAATTTTTTACCGTTCAAGTAATAGTCCACTTTACTGTTATCCCTACCAAAATGGATGATTTCACATTTATCAATATTGTACTCCATCTGCTAGACCTTTGCCCACCCATTTAAACTATCTATATCCTTCTACAAACTTGCAGAGTCCTCTGCACATTTTGCTCAACTGCTCATTTTAGTGTCATTTGCAAACTTTAACACACTACATGTGGTCTCCAACTCCAAAAGCATCTATTTTAATGGTAAACAATTGCATTCCCAAAACTGATCCCTGAGGCACACAGCTAGTCACTGATCACTGTCAGGCAGAAGATATACAAGCCTGAATGCATGCACAAGTAGGTTCAGGAACAGGTTCTTTCTGACTGTTATCAGACTGTTGAATGGACTTGAGCCTCAAATAACATAACCTGCAATGTAACCTGTATGCCTCTAAATCTTTTTCATCTGTATATCCTTTGCTTGCTGTGATCTGCCTGTACCGCTCACAAAGCTTTTCACTGTATTTTGGTATACATGACAATAAAAATCAATCAATCAGTGCAGTGGTCAATTGGCTCATCCTCCCAACAGCCCTTTTCCTCATTCTTATCGGGAGCAATTATCCCATATCTGTTGGACATGGTCAAGAGCTGAGGCTCCACTGTTCCTGATTTTCGGATGCACCCATCCTCATCTAACTACCTGGCTCACTTTCAATCACACCCTGCAGTCCCTGAGCAGTGACTGGGTTTGAAGGTGTGATAAGCTCTTGAAACAAAGCGCCCAAGAGTTGTCCGTCTCCCGGTGGGGAGTGGCCGCAGTGTTTGAAGCTCAGATTGCAGCTCATCAACTCTCGAGCAAACAACACTTGCTGCAGATGTGGTCACTACAGCGCACAATGGGATCAGCCAGCACCCACATCACACAGTGACAGCATATCGCCTGCACAACTATTGCTACTTAGTTACTTTATTAATTTATATAAATTTATTAATGAGGTAATTAGTTAATGAGTAAATTAATTTATTAATACTGCTTTGCTGTGATCTTTTTCAAACTTTGTGAAGATTTCCTACCAGCCTGTCAGCTCACAGTTTTCCTATTAAGTCACCTCAGTTTCGAAGACTGTTTCAAATGTTTCATAAAGTATAAAATATTGCACTTTTTAACTTTCGGGTGTAAGAAGTGTTGATGCTCTTTTGATACTACTCCAAAGTGCATTGGCACTCTTGTGAATATGTACAATGACTGACCATCATAGGAACAAAAATAGTTTTGGTTTTAAACTTATGGTCTATCAAGCCAAGTTTCACTCAGCAGTCTCACTTATCCAGTTTACCATCTGCTGAGATGGTAAGGGATGCCTTTGGTTTGGAAATTAACACATTCCAAGAGCATCAAAGACAAAAATAAAAATTGCTGGAAATACTCAGCTGGTCTGGCTGCATTTGTGGAGTGAAATCAGAGTTAACGTTTCAGGTCGAGTGATTCTTCCCCAGAACTTCCTCCATCAAACTTGTTATTAACCTGTTGCGACTTTACATTTATGTTTGAAATAGTAATTCGAAAGAATCCATTGGAACATACCTGCAGCTATATTCTTGTTAGTTATCTGGATGCGCAACACATCCTTCAAGTTGATACTAGCATTTAAGCAGAGGCTGCCAAGAGATTAACTTGAATTAACTTGAATTACCATTATTGTATGTAAGCATGATTAGCACCATAAGAAAGATGATTAATTATTTGGCTGATATCCCAATGTTGAAGAAGGAAAGGGCTGCCTTTCCCAGAGACTTTTATTCACATGTAGGTGCAAGTTGTGTCAACATGAATTGGGTGATCAGAGTAAGTCAGCACAGGTTGAAATGGGTAACACATTGATAAGAGTCAGTTTCTGAAACCGCTGTGAACAAATCAAAATGAAAGATTGGTGAGAGAGAAAAACAAACTGGGTGGGACAAAGGGAAACAAATAAGAGGGTGTTACTTCCCTGTTGATAATATTACTGGCCAAGTCTGATCCCATAATAAAATCTGGCTTGATTGGTTATATTTTGTTTTTTTATATATTTACCAAGCTGGTCTTTTACTGAAGCTTAAGCTCACAATGCTTTAAGATTTGCTTTCAACAATGCAATAGTAGTTTATTACCCAAAGGAAAGAAAAGATAAAATAGAATAACCCAGACTATTTACATTTTTTAAATTTATTCATGGAATTTGGGTTTTGCTGGCTAGGTCAGCATTTATTGCCCTTCCCTATTGGACCAGAGGCCAGTTTATAGGTTGTACTCTTTTTAAAAATAAAGAGATTTGATTTTGTGTTGGCTGATTTCCCTCAGTCATTTAAGAGTTTCAATTTCGTAGCCAAATTGTTGCTCGTTTTTCATTAAATTATAACAATAAACCAACGCAGTGCAGTCCTCTGGGAATTCTGCATGCTCTGAATCCTTTGACGGGGAAGTTGAAGGTTTAACAAACTTGCCAATATCCTGTACAAAACCATTCTAATTGCACCATTGAACAGCTTAGCTGTGGAATTGGTAGTTTCAAGATATTAGCAAAAGTTTATTTGCAAACAGTGGTCAATTATGCCAACTGTTCCCAACTGATCAAGGGTCCAGATTCAAGTTGGAGAAATATCTGATTTCAGTAGTTGAACACAACGTTAAGTAGCAAGACAACTGGCTACTTAATAGTTGAGCATATATTTTAAAGGAAACAAAGGCAAGTGTTTATAGGACACCTTTCAAGACTTCAGGAGTCTCAACACAGTTTATACTCAATGTATTGAAATTTCTAAAATGCTGTCAATGTTGTAATGTAGGAAAGGTGGCAGCCAATTTACTCACACCAAGTTTCCATAAATAGCAATGTAATAATGACCGAATAATTAATTTTTGTAACGTTGATTGGGGGATAGATATTGGTCAGGATCTCAGGGTAACTCATAAGCACTTCTTCAAAATAGTGCCAAAGGACCTTTAATGCTCACCCATGGGGTAGATGGACCGACAATTTAACAGCTCATTCCCATGTTGCCAGGGTTGGAGGGTTCAAGCTATAGGGAGAGGTTGAATAAGCTGGGGCTGTTTTCCCTGGCGTATTGGAGGCTGACAGGTGACCTTATAGAGGTTTATAAAATCATGAAGGGCACAGATTGGGTGAGTAGCCAAGATCTTTTTCTCATTATGGGAGAATCCAAAACTAGAGGGCGTAGGTTTATGCAAAGGGTGGGGGAAATGATACAAAAAAGGACCTAGGACGCAATGTTTTCTTGTAGAAGGAATGAGCTGTCACAGGTGGTGAAGGCTGGTACAATTACAAGCATTTAAAACACATCTGGATGAGCACATGAATAGGAAGGGTTTAAAGGGATAAGGGCCAAATGGGACTAGATTAATTTAGGATATCTGGGTGGCATGGACTAGTCAGACCATTGAGTGCATATATGTGCTGTACAACTCACGACTCTGGAGGAGGACTTGAAACCATAACCTTCTAATTCAGAGGTGACAGTACTATATGCTGAGCAATGGCTGGTATTAGTGATAATAGGAACTGCAGATGCTGGAGAATCCAAGCTAACAAAGTGTGAAGCTGGATGAACACAGCAGGCCAAGCAGCATCTCAGGAGCACAAAAGCTGACGTTTTGGGCCTTTTCTGATGAAGGGTCCAGGCCCGAAACGTCAGCTTTTGTCAGCTGCTTGGCCTGCTGTGTTCATCCACCTCCACACTTTGTTATTCTAGTTAATGGTAGCAGTTTCCTTCCCTAAAAGACATCAGTTGCATTTGTTAATGTATACATAAACTCAAGTTGAATGATTTTAAAACACGGTAAAAGAAATTATTCTGAACACTAACACCTTACAGAATTCAAAATCAAAGAGAAATTACATTTCTGTCACATTTGTAGATTTAATTTAACTGGACCACACCTTGATTACCTTGAATTCTCTCAGCTTAAAATAACTCCTTATGGATTCAAATCCAAACACTTCTGGTCTGGAGCTTTCAACTAAAACTCTTACACTGAGGTAACCAATTTCATAACATTTCTAAAGCAGCTCCATTCTCTTGGAGAATCTGTTTTATACATTTCACATTAAAGAAGGTCATATGGGAACTAATGATCAAAATCTTTACAATTCGTGAATGTTCTTCAAAAGAAAATTTCTAACAATTCAAAACAGAAAGTAAGCTTACAGTCCTCAATATTTATTCTGTTGCTTGTAACGCTATCCTGACACAAACAAATTCCCATTATTACCGCAGCAACTCCACTCTCAGTAAAAAAGCTATAACCCAGGACTACTTGCCTGTCAAACAGCATAAATAGCAAGTGACAGACAGAGCTAAGTCATATCACAAATAGATCAGAACTAAGCTCTGCAGTGCTTTCACATTCAGCGATAAATGGTGGTGGATAATTAACTCACTGGAAGAGTTGGCCTCAAAAATAACCTCATCCTCAGTAATATAAGAGACTAGCACAGTGGTGCAAAAGATAAGGTTGAAGCATTTGAAACAATCCTGCAGTGCTGAGTGGATGATCCATCCCAGCTTCCTTCAGTGGTCCCAAATGCCAGGTGATATTAAGAAATGACTGAATTCATCAGGCACCACAAAGGTTCTAGGTTCTGATAATATTCAGCAATAGTACTAAAGACTTGTACTCCAGAAGTTTCCACAGCCCTAGCCAAGCTGTTCCAGTGTAGCTACAACACTGACTTCTTTGATTTGATTTAATTTGTTTTATTGTGTTAAATTGCCCAGGTGTGTCCAAAAAGCAGGACAAATCCAACCCGGCCAATTACTGCCCCATCAGTCTCCTCTCAATCATCAGTAACATGATGAAAGGTGTCACTAACAGAGCTGTCAAGGAGCACCTGCTCAGTAATAACCTGCTCAGTGATGCCCAATTTGGGTTCCACCAGGGCCACTCAGCTCCTGATCTCATTACAGCCTCAGTTCAAACATGGACAAAAGAGCTGAATTCCAGAGGTGAGGTGAGAGTGACAGACCTTGGCATCAAGGCTGCATTCAACTGATTGTGGTCTTAGTAAAACTGGAAACAATGGGAATCAGGGAGAACTCTCCGGTGGTTGGAGTCATACCCAGCAAGTAGGAAGATGGTTGTGGTGAATGCTGCAGTAATTAACTCAACTCTTGACTCCCAAAGCCTGTCCACCATCCACAAGGGACAAGTCAGGAGTGTGATGGAATACTCCCCTCTTGTCTGGTTAAGAGCTGCTCTAACAACACTCAAGAAGCCTGGCAGCATCCAGGACAAAGCAGCCTGCATTGATTGGCACTGCATTCCCAAGTATCCACTCCCTCCATCACCGATGCTCAGTAGCAGCAATGTGTTCTATCTACAAGATGCACTGCAGAAATTTGCCAAAGATCCTTCACTGGCATCTTCTAACCCACAACCACTACCATCTCGAAAAGTATGGATAGCACATACATGGAGACAATACCACCTGCAAATTTCATTTCAAGCTACTCACCATCCTGACTTGGAAGTATATCACTGTTCCGGCAGTGTTGTTGAGTTAAAATCCTGGAATTCCCTCCTTAACAGCATTGTGGGTCCACATGCAGCACATGGACTGCAGTGATTCAAGGAGGCAGCTCACTGCCACCTTCTCAAGGGCAGCTAGGGATGGGCAATAAATGCTGGCCCAGCCTACGACACCCACCTCTCAAAGTGAATAGAAAACAAAGTTTAAAAAGTTCATGGTTCTAGAAATACTGACAGGGCAATCATTAAAACTTCTCATACACACAGAATAAAACCTACATAGTTCAAAACTGAAACTACAAAACAAAAATATAAATAAATTAGACATCTTAGCTTGCCTGAAGCACTAGAAGAGAGCTGGACGGAAAATTGGGAAGCTATTGTGACACAGACGAAGGGCACTGGCCCATAGAATTAATGCAGTAGAGTACACCAAACCAGTCAGTCCCATTTCCCCACTTTATCCCTACAGCCCTGTAGATATTCTTCATCAGCATTTCACAAAGTTCACTTGGTATTTACACAATTTAAATACTTTAATTATTGTACCAATATACCATACAATTTGTTTGCAACTAAAGCTGCCATCTGATGAAAAGTTTTATATAATTGTTTGTCATTGAGTTTTCAACATTCCCATTAATATAATGGGTATTTATATTGCCTAACATCTTAAATGCCTAAACATGGGTTTTCTACATAGTGACACCAAGCAGTTAACATTATTTAATAGATATTGACTTCAGTCTCATGGTCAGTATACCTTTCAAACATGTGCACACAAAAGTATAAAGATCTTCCACTTCATCTTTCCTCTAATCACTTGAATCATGATATGGGGTGTTTGACTAAGGTGGACAAGGTCAGGAATCAAACAATATCAGGTTATAGTCCAATAGATTTATTTGAAAGCACAAGCTTTTGGACTGCTTCTTCTTAATGAGCAGTGGTCTGAAAGGCTGTGATTACAAATAAACCTGTTGGACAAGAACAAAAACAGAAATTGCTGGAAATGCTCAGTAGGTCCAACAGCATCTGTGAAGAGAAATCAGAGTTAATGTTTTGAGTCTGGTGACCGTTTCTCAGAACAGGTAGAAGCGAGTTGTGCGGGATTCGGATGCTATCAGTTGTGGAGGGAGATCGCCAGATGAAATGTGATCAGTGACCAAAGTTGATACAATGGCCTGATGCATCATGGTAGGGTCATGGTCCAGGAGAAGATAGGAGGAGGTATCTGAGAGCTGATGCCGCGCCTCTGCAATATAGAGTCCAGTCCGCTAGGCTACAACAACACCACCCTTATCGACAGGTCTAATAATAAATTCAGGATTAGATCTAAGTGCACGGAGTGCAGTCAGTTCAGAGGGAGATATGTTGGATTGGGTGAGAGGGGCAGAGAAATGAGGCAACACATGTCACGTTGACAGTTGTTAATGACCAGATTGAGTGAAGGTAACAGGCTAGAGGTAGAGTGTCGAAACTGGGCGAAGGGGTCTATGGAGCAGGGAGAGGAGTCTTGTCCAAAGAAATGAGCATGGAGGTGAAGATGGTGGAAGAAGAATTTGGCATCATGTTGTGCCCGAAATTCATTAAGGTGGGGACGGAGAGGAATAAAGCTGAGGCCTTTGCTGAGTAGGGAGTGTTCAGCATCGGAGAGTGGAAGATTAGCAGGGATGGTGAATGCCCGACAGGAAGTGGGGAGTGTGCCTGGGATAGGGGATGGGATCACAGGGAAGGTGAGGAGAGGAGGTTTCCAGTGGCCCCTGGGTATTTTTGAGTTGTTGCATCTTGTGGGCCTTGATGTCTGAGCGGAAATGAAAAGTTTCTTGTTAGCACGACAAACGAGCCGGAGGATGGAGTGGGACTGCGGAGTGGTGCAGCCCTGAGCCAGTCTGTTGCGATGCTGTTGAGACGGTGCATGTGGCTTCGCAAGGCACTGAGTGTAGATCTCAGCATGTGGCGAGGGCAGCTGTCAGTAGAAATCTGTTGGACTATAACCTGGTGTCATGTGACACTTGAAGAATGACACTGCCAATGGATGCATGCTTCTTCTATTAAAACTTATTCATTGGGCACATGCAACACTGACTAGGCTGCATTTATAGCCCATCCCTAATTGCCCAGAGGGCTGTTAAGAGTCAACACATTGCTGTGGGTATGAAGTCGCATGTAGCCCAGAGCAGGTAAAGATGGCAGATTTCCTTCCCTAGAGGACATTAATGAATGAGAAGGGTTTTCACTAGAATAAACAATGTTACCATTATGGTAGGATTTTAATCAAGATTTCTTTAAAAATATTGAATTCAGATTTCATCATCTGTAGTGATGAAATTTGAACCCATTGTCACTAGAATGGTAACCTGTTGTTTAGCATTACTTGTCTAGCGAAGTGACCATCTCCCCTAATAACCTATGTAAAGATAAAGTCCAGAGAACCATAGTCACAGGGAACAGTCCAGCAATTTTCTCATTAGAGAAAGAGGAATGACTAGTGGTGAATTTAACCTGAGGGTCACTACACCTCAGATGAGGGGAGAGGCTGCAAAGGCAGGGCCTTCACAGTGATCTCAGCCAGTACAGGAATTGAACATTAGTGTCACTCTGTGTTGAAAATCAGCCATACAGCCAACAGGGTTAAGCAAATCCCCACACAAACCTACTAACCTGATATCTGAATATCAGCCCATTACCTATGATCCTGAGGAATACAACGTTTGTTAATAACATGAGTTGTAATAAATGTCTGTTGAATTCTTCAATACTGCAATATGTTACAGGAGATGACATGAACAGTGCGTGGAGCTGGATGAACACAGCAGGCAAAGCAGCATCTTAGGAGCACAAAAGCTGATGTTTCGGGCCTAGACCTTTCACCAGAAAAGGGGGAGGGGGAGAGGGTTCTGAAATAAATAGGGAGAGAGGGGGAGGCAGACTAAAGATGGATAGACGAGAAGATAGGTGGAGAGGAGACAGACAAGTTAAAGAGGCAGGGATGGAGCCAGTGGAGGTGAGACCTATCCCCTCCCTACCTCCCCACCTAAAATCACCGCTACAGGCTACATCCCCACTTCTTTTACTTGTTTGTCTCCTCTCCATCCATCTTCACCTCTATCCATCTTCAATCTGCCTCCCCCTCTCTCCCTATTTATTTCAGAACCCTCTCTCCCTCCCCCTTTTCTGATGAAGGGTCTAGGCCAGAAACGTCAGCTTTTGTGCTCCTGAGATGCTGCTTGGCCAGCTGTGTTCATCCAGCCCCACACTTTGTTATCTTGGATTCTCCAGCATCTGCAGTTCCTACTATCTCTGACATTAACATTGCTGCAGCAGGCAAAACTCCTTGCTGGAGGCCAACTCACGCCAACAGGTTGAGACATATTCGCAGCAGGGGCTTGTGATTGGTGAGCCACAACATTCTTATGGAGGACTAGAAACAAAAGATTTACCAGAAATTTAACAAAAACTATAAACCATCATTGTTGCAATGATACACATAAATGTTTATAGCTTCTCTTCTGCATGGAAACTCTGTGCGTCCAGGGTCCAATGCCTTTATAAGCATTGCTCTGTGATAATACTGGTGAGAGGCATGTGCTCTGGATGAGGTATTAGTGGGAAATTATGCTTGTGTTAATAGATGAACAATTTAAATTTCTTAGATAATGTTCTGGGGAATGGGGTTCAAAAAACATCATGCCTGTTGTCAGACTTTATTAATTCATGCTGACCCTAAACCTATTCCCAGTCATGGTTTAAAGTCATGCTGGCCATAAATATCCTTCAAAGAAGGAAATCTGCCATTCTGACCTGGTCTGGCCTACATGTGACTCCAGACCCACATCAATTGTGTTCACTCTTATTTGCCCTCTCCAATGTCATTAAGAGTAATTTGTCATGGGAAACAAGTGGTGCCCACATTCCAACTATAAATGTATTACTCTTACTCAACCTTTTGATGAGAATGGATTAGATCTTTCAGAACACATGCTAATCAAAGAAATTATTCACAATATTTTATCCAATAATTGTTCAAGATTTCTTTTTACCCTGTTTTCAAGGTCAAAGCAATTTTCACAACCATCGGTCCGGAGTTTCCTCAGGGAATTTGCATGAAGTTGACCAAACAGTTTGAGCATTGCAGAATTTCAAATGCAGATTGCATTGAGGATAACTCATAATTCTGCAATCTCTTAACACGGGAGTGTGACGTACTGCAAGCTGGCCTCACACACAGCTAGCCATGGCTTCAAGTGGAATAATGAATGTTGTAGATGTCTATTGAATTGTGCCTTTTGAGGACTGTCTCCCAATTAAGCTGAAGCTTTTAGGCATAATTGCTCTCGTTGGCACCTTTGAAAACTTTTCAAACATTTAAAAATATTCAATTTGCTAAGAAATTAACTGCAGTAATCAGTAAATAGTTCTGTGCGATTTCTTTTAGCCATTTTCAGTTTTTCAAAATTAAGCTACTCACAGCTGGTGGGCAAGAATCTTTTATTAAAAAATGCTGATACCTGTACTTTGTGATAAACCCATTTTTGATTGCTTTAATAAAAAACACCATGTTGCCATATTAAATACATGAAAGGATACTTTCTAACACTAGGAAAAGAATAAATGATGATGTCAATTATGCTGCCCGATCACAGTTTCATAGATTTCACTTCTGTGATTTTGCAAATGTGTTTGTGTAGGAAATTGAGCTTTGCAAAATGAATGGGATTTCAAGCAGGATGTGAGCCCAGATTACTGATTGCATCCAAAGTAAAAACTGTACAATTTAATTGGGTGAATTCACTTCAAAAGACATAAATAAAACAACAAACTGGAGGAATTGTCTGACCGTCTTGAATCCTTTCTCTAATAGCACCCTCAGTCAGTTTCTTCCCCACCCTGACTTTGAAGAATTATAGAACATAGAACATAGAACATAGAACATAGAACATTACAGCACAGTACAGGCCCTTCGGCCCTCAATGTTGTGCCGAACTGTCATACCGATCTCAAGCCCATCTAGCCTACACTATTCCATGTATGTCCATATGCTTGTCCAATGATAACTTAAATGTACCTAAAGTTGGCGAATCTACTACCGTTGCAGGCAAAGCGTTCCATTCCCTTACTACTCTCTGAGTAAAGAAACTACCTCTGACATCTGTCCTATATCTTTCACCCCTCAATTTAAGCTATGCCCCCTCGTGCTCGCCATCACCATCCTCGGAAAAAGGCTCTCCCTATCCACCCTATCTAACACTCTGATTATTTTATATGTTTCAATTAAGTCACCTCTCAACCTTCTTCTCTCTGATGAAAACAGCCTCAAGTCCCTCAGCCTTTCCTCGTAAGACTTTCCCTCCATACCAGGCAACATCCTAGTAAATCTCCTCTGCACCCTTTCCAAAGCTTCCACATCCTTCTTATAATGCGGTGACCAGAACTGTACACAATACTCCAAGTGCGGCTGCACCAGGGTTTTGTACAGCTTCACCATAACCTCTTGGTTCCGGAACTCGATCCCTCTATTAATAAAAGCTAAAACACTGTATGCGTTCTTTACAGCCCTGTCAACCTGGGTGGCAACTTTCAAGGACCTGTGTACATGGACACCGAGATCTCTCTGCTCATCGACACTACTAAGAATCTTACCATTAGCCCTGTACTTTGCCTTCCAGTTACTCCTACCAAGGTGCATCACCTCACACTTGACTGCATTAAACTCCATTTGCCACCTCTCAACCCAGCTCTGCAGCTTATCTGTGTCTCTCTGCAACCTACAGCATCCTTCGTCACTATCCACAACTCCACCGACCTTAGTGTCGTCTGCAAATTTACTAACCCATCCTTCTACGCCCTCATCCAGGTCATTTATAAAAACGACAAACAGCAGTGGACCCAACACCGATCCTTGCGGTACACCACTAGTAACTGCTCTCCAGGATGAACATTTCCCATCAACTACCACCCTCTGTCTTCTTTCAGCAAGCCAATTTCCAATCCAAACTGCTATATCTCCCACAATCCCATTCTTCCACATTTTGTACAATAGCCTATTGTGGGGAATCTTATCGAACGCCTTGCTGAAATCCATATACACCACATCAACCGGTTTACTCTCATCTACCTGTTTGGTCACCTTCTCAAAGAACTCAATAAGGTTTGTGAGGCACGACCTTCCCTTAACAAAACCATGCTGACTATCCCTAAATTATGCGTTGTAATTTCACATAAAAGAATTGTCATGCCCTCACTTAATTGCACATCTGCCCTGAATTATCCCACCTCCACTCCTTCCCCTCCACCTTTATCTGAACCTCCCCCTACCCTCACATCCAACCCTGAAGAAGGGTAATACACAAAACATTGACTGCTCCTTTCCTCCAGATGCTGCCTGGCTTTCTGTGTTCTTCTAGCCTCCTGTCTGTCTCCCTTGGATTCCAGCATCTGCAGTCTTTTTGTCTCTGCCTCAAATCTACCTTGTTCTGTGAGGCATTTAATTTGTGCGGAAACAGATTCCAAACATTGGTCAAGTCGTAGTTTCTTGACCAGTACCACAGTTTCAACACTATATAAGATGTTTCTCTGACCATCATTTTTGTGAATTATTCTTTACTTTTTAGCACATTTAAATAATTTAAAAATATTGAGAATCATCAAGATTTTTACAACAATCTGCACTCTAGTCCCATTAGAAATGTGTTACCAGATGAACAGGGATAAGTCAGGAATGATTGATTCAGGTTACAGTGTAAACAATTCCTGAACAGAGTACAGGAATAGTTAGTTGTTAATGCAGTGTAAGTTTTTTTATTGTAAATAAATTGTTTAGGAAATGGTAAAAATGACAGAAAGGTGAAATTGTGCCTGAGTCATGCCTCCAGTCTCTGCAAAATGTCAAGAATAAAAATCTTTGGGCTGAACGTTATGATTTTTGGTTAGGTGCCAGTTTAACTAAGTTTCACAGAAGATTCCTGTCCGTGAGGCCAAATGAGTTTTCTCACACTATTGCCTCATTAACTATCTACCATGTTCCTGTGACGCCCCACTTGCCCAAACCAGCTGAAATTAACCTCTCACAGTGCCCAGAAGAAGTCACCACTGCCAGAATATGCTGGAGTAGACTGGCATCTCCCCTTAAAAGGCCACCTGGATAAGGTCTGTCCAGAGATGACCCTGCAATCGTTTGCCCCAATTGTCCTCGACGTGACAGAGAAGGGGCCTCTGCACTGTCTACTCACTCACTCACTCACTCACTGAGGAAAGCTCACTACCTCTCCCTCACCAGCACCAAAACATTCTGCTGTGCCACCCACTTTCTGCTCTCTCAATCCCTCCCTCCCTCATTACCGGAGAAAGTGGCCCATTTTCGGGCCGGAAGAGTGAAGACAGGTGTTTGGTTGTTCTATATTCATCTCCTCACGCCCATTACTTTTAAATTTTTTCTTTCTTTTTATCTTGTTCTGATGATTCTGTACCAAGGTACTTTGTACCTAAGATGGTGCCTTCTGTGGCAACATTGTACACTTTTCATTGTATCCTGTACTTTCGTACTTGAGTACATGTGACGACAAAAAAAACTATTAAAAAATTATGACTGGAGAACTCTCACTATGACATTTGTGAGTGACTGATTCATGATGCCGCAGCATTTTGACTGATATCAGAGATTGCCCTTGACCTATCCTGTCGGGGGCTGCTGACCAAAGGCTATCTTCCCTGACTTGATTGGGGCCTGAATCACCACACGCTTCCTGTCTTTGTGTCTATGCTAGATGGCAAGTTAAAGTGGAAGTAATATGGTAACCTGGGTGGGAGAGAGCAAAGAGCAAAGAAACAAGGATTCTGCAACATTCAGGCAGAATCCCTACATTGCAAACAGAGGCCATTCACCCCACTGAGTTTTGCACTGATCCTCTGATGAGCATCCCACTCTATCCCTGTAATTACCATGGCTAATCTACCCAGCCTGCAAGCTTCAGGGCAATTTAGCACAGCCAGTCCACCCAAACTGCAAATCTTTGGAATGTAGGAGAAAACCCACACAGACACATGGAGAACAAGCAAGCTTCACAAAGTCAGTTGCCCAAAGCTGGGATCGAACCTGGGTCCCCAGTGCCATGAAGCAGCAGTGCTGATCATGGGGACACCATGCTCCCTATAAAACTAGGCTGTTTGTATCAGCATAAGCAGCACAGTGACACTTGCTACCTTATCCTCATTACGTGGTAGCTCTGTACTTCACTGTCACAAGACTACAATTTAAAATGGATCGTTTTGTTTTAACATATTGCTTTCCTGTTTTGGTTACCATGGCACCTCGTTTCGTAAAATATTTCATACTTTGAATCTGCATGGTGATGAATTATACAAGCAGCTTACCACAAAGTTTGCTTTGATTAAATTTCCCCTCAGGCCTGTTCCACTGCTTTTAATAGGGATATGTTGACTCTGGGTTCTAATTATTACAGTTTTTATAATGTAACACCAACAAGTGCAGAGACACAGGAGAGTTTCCTTATGAAGGCAGTTAGACTGATTCACAAGGCCACCAGCTTCCGACAGAATCACTTAGAGACTTCCTTATCAAAAATGTATGCCTGAATTAGCCAGTATATCTCTGAGTGCTCCTTGCATGAATAAGGCTGCTTAAAATTTGATGCTTTTTCATCTTCCCTGCTCCTTTATTCCAGTATCCTGGAACCAGATTGGCAAGGAAGGGTAACCTATTGCTGGATGGGCCACAGTATTTTATAAGCACCTCCCACATAAAATGATGCACATTGTAAAACCTGATTGTCTGTGCTTCTTTATCCTTTAAAGACCATTCCCAAAAGGCAATTCAAAGTAACTTAGATCTTACAAACTGCATGCTCACTGCTGCATGAAGCAATTCATTGTAATGTTTCGCTCTGATAAAGCTGTTATATTAATCCATATTGTTATTGATAAATACTTCTGTTGGGATGCAGTCTTTTTGCTACAGATACAGAATTCTTACACAATAATTTTGATAGGCAAGGATTGTTTATAATGGCCCTTTTTTGTCTTCTATCCTGGATCAGGTTCTCGATTTCCAACCAGATCAGACTATAAATTGTCTAATTACTTTGGAGGGGGTTTCCAGTGAGGAACCCTCCTTGAAGCAGTGTTTCTTGAATCCTGGGATCCACATGTATAGCAGCAGAGAGAATCAGTGTTGAAACCACACAAGCTGCTGCATTCCATTTATAAAGACCCAATGTCACTTTGACAGCTGGAGTGCTGGGGGCACAGGCTGTCAGAGGTTGGGGCTGGGATTTAGGGAGTGGAAGTCATCAAGGAGTTGAGAACTGATTGGGTCCATGTAGAGTTGAGTCGAGGGGAAGTGTGTAAAGTCCAGGTCTCTTACAGAGGTGGGCGCATATCTGTTCATCAAGAGTTGGTGTTGTAGTTGGGGGTTGGGGTGGAGGGTGTTAGTGATGAGCCTGGGAGGGGAGTCCCTTTCCTGCATAACTGCAAGTGGGTGAAGCAGAGCCCTGCACAGTCTCCAGTGTCAGGGACTTTTACAGAGGGTTCCTGATGCTAGGCAATTATTCCAATGAAACTTTAACTTCTGGGGCAGTTCCAGCAGAGGCAACTTTTTGGGGACTTCCTCATGTTCCTGACACGCAACTCCAGTGTACATTTCTGCAACGGCCTCGTCCAATGGAATGTCTGTGCCATTATTTCAGCAAAATCCCAATAACACTCTCCCTCACTTTGGTTTGGACGGAAAATCATTCCTCTCCAAGCATAGGAAAGAATGGCTGAACATACACCAGATGCTTTCCAGTTACTGGCTACTTTGCCTAGGAGTTGGGCATTAAATACTTTTCTCTCTGGATGTCCCAACTGGATAACAATCATTGCCCATGAATTCTTCATCTCTGCCATAGCGTTGCAGCTCAGAGGCTGAATAACAATGCTTAGACCTCAAATGTTTAGTGTCAATTTAGCAGCTCCATTTTCAGGCTGCTTGAATTTCATTGTCTTGTTCCTTAAGATAGACTTTCAACTTTCCCCCCAGAATGTCTTTGTTGCATTATCAACAATGGGACATTGCTCATAAAAGAAACTGGGAGTATGCAGTGATCCACATGGATTATGTTCAGATTGATATTGTATTCTATGCTCTTAAGGACATAGAATATTACATTAACCTAAATACAATCCACGTGGATGACAGCAAAGTTCCAATTTCTTGCTTGTGCTTTGGTCATGTTAGATTGTCCGAACACTTCCAGTACTTTTAAAAGTAAGAGTTTTTAGTTGCATAGTAATGGTCTGAGATGGCAGGGGTGAACATGTTTATATTTATTCAGATGGTGTGATTAGTCTGGATTTCTCCTATATTATTGCCAGCTTTCTTGCAGTTTTGAGCAATAATTTTAACCATCTCAAATTCACTCCTAGAAACTTAATTGTGCTTGTAAAAGTATTGCTTTTGTACCCCACAACCATTAAGCAGGATCGAGTGATTTTACTAATTCTCCTGTAGATTTCCCCAATTCCTCATCTAAAGAAAATCTGAAAATCTATCACTGTTCGATAAGAGACAGTGTAAGTTACTGCGTGTTATCCCTCAGACAAATATTCTTATAATGTTGCCTGCGACCACTGCCAATATGATGTGAGTAGATTCACTAGCATTGATCCTTCTCACTGACATGAGTCAAGCTCCCAATCCCACCTGGGGAAGGATGTAGCCATAATATACTAGACAGACAATAGGCTCAATCTTGATAAACATTAAATGTCCATTATGCAGTACTTATCCAGCTGGTTACATTATATTTAAGATATAGACTGGCTCTTGTGATAAATCAGGGTCAACTGCACAATAAGCTCTCCTTACTGCTTTACCTACAGGTTAGAACATAGAACATAGAACATAGAACAGTACAGCACAGAACAGGCCCTTCAGCCCACAATGTTGTGCCGACCATTGATCCTCATGTATGCACCCTCAAATTTCTGTGAGCATATATATGTCCAGCAGTCTCTTAAATGACCCCAATGACCTTGCTTCCACAACTGCTGCTGGCAACGCATTCCATGCTCTCACAACTCTCTGCGTAAAGAACCTGCCTCTGACATCCCCTCTATACTTTCCACCAACCAGCTTAAAACTATGACCCCTCGTGCTAGCCATTTCTGCCCTGGGAAATAGTCTCTGGCTATCACACTAACAACAATCGCTGAAGCATTTTACACAAATGAAGACATGGGGAGCTGGGTGGAAGACCAGAACATGTCAGGCCACTGCTAGTTACTCCCTGGAGCTGTCCTTTACAGATATTGTGTGAGCAACCTAGTTCAGACTTGCTGCTATGCACCCTCCGGAACAGGTGGGGTTTGAACCCAGGCCTCCCAGATCAGAGACACGGACACTGACACTGCATGCAAAGAGCCCACAGTCTTTTAGATTCTAATGCACTGAGCTTACCTTGTGATGTGTTAATCAGGGGAGGCAATGACCTAGTGGTACCATTGCTAGACTGTTAGTCCAGAGATCCAGATTACGCTCTGGGTTCCTGACTTTGAATCCTGCCATGGCAGATGGTGGCATTTGAATTCAATAAATATCTAGAATTAAGAATGTACTGTTGAGCATGAATCCATTGCTGATTGTTGGAAAAACCCATCTGGTTCACTGCTGCACTTTACGGAAGGGAACTGCCATCTTTACCTGGTCTGGCCGACGTGTGACTCCAGATCCACAGCAATGTGGTTGACAATTAACTGTCCTCTGGGCAATTAGGGTTTTGCAATAAATGCTGACTAGGCAGCAATGTCCTTCATTCCGTTAATGAAAAAAAACTAACCCCTTCAGGGGCAACCCTCTTACAAAGCAGACGCTGCGATGAATAGAAATCTTGATGAAGATCGGTCTTACTTCATTTGGGGATTGATTCTGGCTTTTTGATGCTTTGATGATGCTGGCTGCCTCTTCAGACATTGTTATTCTTTTGTGGGGATTGAATTTCCCAGTGGGAAATTTTATCCCTAACTCTTGAGGAGGGGCTGGGAGAAGAGATGGAAGAGAAGAGATTGGAGGCATTGCAAATATTCCTTGCACATGAATATCCAATCACTGTGGATTGTAGTCAAGGAAAATATTACATATCTTTCTCTGCATGCCAGACTTTCACAGGACAATGCCTCAGACATTACTGTTGGATCAGTCAGGTGAAGAGCATGGCCTGTACAATCCACTAGCTGATGCTTTCAAACAGCACTTTTGAACTTCATTCATAGGATGTCAGCATTGCTTGTTAGATCAACATTTATTACCATCCCTAATTGCCAAAGGGCAGTTAAACATTGGCCACACTGCCGTGGGTCTGGAATCACACGTAGGCCAGGCTAGGGAAAGGGTTAGTGGTGAGGATAGCAGTTTCCTTCCCTAAAAGGAATTAAAAAAAACCAGATGCATTTTCCCCAGACAATTGGCAACTGTCTCATTATCGTCATTAGATTCTCAATCCTTTATTGAAATTCCGCCACCAGCAGGATTTGAATCCCTGAGCCCAAAGCATCACCTGGGTCACTGGAATCATAGCTTAGTGATAGCAGCTGTAAGGCAGCACATCCCCTGGGGGTCTTTGATGTTGAGGTCAGTCTGCAGTGCACCACTGAATGCAGAGGACTGAAGATTCAGTCTCTTTCTTCCTTTCCTGCCCAGAGCTAGATGTTCGTGAATCTCTTCAGATGGGCTAGATCCTGCAAGAGAGAACTGGCAAAAGCATGTGATCTGGCCTGCATTAATTCCAGTGCCACAGCAGGGTGGTTGATTCTTTCTCACCGTCTGAAAAGGTCCTGGCATGGCCATTTAGTTGGACCAACATGCAACAGAAATGTCTGGACAGCACTGTGGGAGCAGTGGCTCAAAAAGGCTCATCCTCACTATGTTCTCAAAGGTAAGCAGGAAGGTACGTTAAACACTGCCCTCACATGAGGCACTCACATTCCACAAAAGAATGAAAGAAATACACAGGCTGTGCTGTTGCAAGCCAGAAATAAACTTTTTCACACAGTGGGAAAGTTAGTGAAAAGTTAAGAGTCTGGAATGCACTGACTGGAAATGTGATGGAGACTGATTCAATTGAAACGTTCAAGAGGGGCATTGGATGGTAACTTGCACAGAAACAAGGTTGAGGGTTGGAATAGAAGTCATTTATTGTCACTTGCATGTTTCTTTACAAAAAATGCAGTGAAAAGTGTTTAAGTCACCATATCATGATGCCTATATTAATAATAGAAGGCATAGATAAGAAGAAAGAATCAGGACAATGCCTACCTCAGTTCAGCTTCTGACTCCCGTGTTCAGGAAAATGCCACTCCGCTGTAAGACCACCGCGTTGGGTCATTGGAAAACCAGGTTGGAACCTGCCACCGAAACCACATCAAGTATCGCCGATCCCGGCAAAGAAGATGCCACAAAACTGTCCAATGGAATTGTGGGCAGCTGGATGCTGGGCTGAAACAACCTCATTGCGATGTCGCCGCCACCAGCGTCCGCCAACGGAATCCTGGCTGTGCCTCAGAAGCAGATCACCACCGGACATGGCCACAATGGTCATGAGGAACTGCCATCGCCGCTGCAGCAGTTCCCCGAAACGTTCCCTCCTCCACCTCACCGACATTGTACACACCGCCTCCCCCCCAACACCCACCCACCACTCCCCCCTCACTGAAGTAACAACTGGCACCGGATCCCTGTGCTTGCCCATCCGCCAGCTGCCTCCACGATGCCTCTGCCAGGATCCCGCTCCAGGCTCACCAGCCTCCATCACGCGCTGGACCCTGCTGAGGCCACCTCACTGCAGCCTTCTGCCACAAAATGGAAAAGGAGATAAAGAAAGGAAGAGGAAATAGAAAGCGTACATATTGGATGAACCCTGGGCACAGGAGGGTAAGGAACGAGTTTGAAACTAACTCAAAATGCTCAGAGATGCAGAACAAATATGATGCAACTAAGGAGGATAGGGAGAGTAGGTAGAGAGAGATAATGGGAACTGCAGATGCTGGAGAATCCAAGACAACAAAACGTGAGGCTGGATGAACACAGCAGGCCAAGCAGCATCTCAGGAGCACAAAAGCTGACGTTTCGGGCCTAGACCCTTCATCAGAGAGGAAGGGTCTAGGCCCGAAACGTCAGCTTTTGTGCTCCTAAGATGCTGCTTGGCCTGCTGTGTTCACCCAGCCTCATGTTTTGTTGTCTAGGGAGAGTAGGTAGATGGGAGCACCATCACCAACAGGTTTGCCTCCAAAATACTCACAATCCTGACTTGGAAGAATATTGTTATTCCTTTACTGTCTTTGAAACTCCCTCCCTAACGCAGCATGTGTGCCCCTACACCACAAACTCTGCAGCAGTTCAAGGTGCTTTTTTTGCTATTACCAATGACAGTTAGGGATGAGCAACAGATGTTGGCCTAGCCACTGATGTTCATTCCCACAAAGGAGTAAAGGATAAGAGGTACGTGGGACATGGATTCCTTTCATTTCAATTCACACACTTTCACCAACTGTATCTTGGGGACAATTTCCTGCTCCAGGTGACTGTTTAATTTCTCCTGCTTTCTTTGTAAGTGGGACCTGCACTGGTGATGTTTAATGTTGCCCCAGTTTGGAGACTCTTCCTCAGCTGTATCTCCTCTAGCAGCACGCCCACTGTCACCACAATGAGGGAATCAGTTCTCTCACTCTTTGCCTTTCCTACATTTAGCCACACAGCTCTGCAGGAGAAGAAAGGGGCAACAACAGCCTTATTAGTGGGGTCTGTTTCAGATTTCCTTCTTGCAAGATGTGCTGTGAGTCTGTTACAATCACATTAATGAGCCAAAATCACTAATGCTCCTTATCCAGCAGTGAGTCATTGTGTAAAGCCAGCTTCCTGTGACTGAGAAAAAAATTGAGTAACCTCAGCTCACTTACACTTGCAGTATATCAACATGGTCATTCGACAAAGTTTATTTTAAAATATTCCAAATCTTTGCTTTCACTTTAAATCTATTTGGCCATCCTTCTTGCGAGCTGAAATTAAATGTAACTGCTTCATGAATGTATGATAAAGATTAGATTAGATTCCTTACAGTGTGGAAACAGGCCCTTTGGCCCAACAAGTCCACACCGCCCCTTGGAGCATCCCACCCAGACCCATCCCCTATAATCCACACACCCCTGAACACTACGGGCAATTCAGCATGGCCGATCCACCTACTCTGCACATCTTTGGACTGTGGGAGGAAACCAGAGCACCCGGAGGAAACCCACACAGACATGGGGAGAATGTGCAAACTCCACACAGACAGTCACCCAAGGCTGGAATCAAACTCTAGCCACTGAGCCACCGTGCCGCCCTTGTTTTTGATTTCTTTTGACATTTTCAGACTCTAGCCTTACTTTTACTGATTTCTAGCCATTTTCCTCCATTTCATAAAGCTGTGCTCTATGAAAATGACTTTATTAATTTATTATCAGAGATAATGGGAACTGCAGATGCTGGAGATTCCAAGATAATAAAATGTGAGGCTGGATGAACACAGCAGGCCAAGCCTGGCCTGCTGTGTTCATCCAGCCTCACATTTTATTATTAATTTATTGACTGGAAACTGCATGTTTAAAACAGTTTAAAGCCACATTCCAATGATTTGGAATTGTCGTCAATGTTGGCCAAATTATTGCATTACGGTAGCTTCCACATTCCGTTGCAGAGCTCCCCAACAATGACCTTGCACTCAATTGGGTGGAGACAAAGAATTAGACACAATGGGTTGTGAAAGGGATTTTCCTGGACATTATCAAACTTGGTAAATGATGACTCATGTAGCACAATGGTAGTGTTCCCACTCCTGCCTCAGGAGGCCTGCGTTCAACTCCCACCTACTCCTGACACGAACAGATTAATTTCTGAAAATACCTAAGCCATGTACCTGGACCTTTCTATGCCACAACTTTATTTGGGCTAACTCTGCGGCTTGAGAGAAAGTATCAGACAACAGACTAGCTAACCCTTTGTCATTTTAAGCCCAGTGAACTTTTTGAACTCAGCTGAACAGATGTTGTCTCTAGAAAAACAGATAAATCATCTGCCTGAGAGATACTAAGGACGGCCGATGTTGGATTCTGAGAAATCAAGGTGTAGAGCTGGATGAACGCAACGGGCCAAACTGCATCAGAGGAGCAGGAAGGCTGACGTTTTGGGTCTGGGCCCTACTTCAGAAGGTTCTTCAGAACCTTCTTGCGAATAGATTTCATTTTCAGTCCAGACCCGAAACGTCATCCTTCCTTCTCCTCTGATGCTGCCTGGCCTGCTGTGTTCCTCCAGCCCCACACCTCATTATCTAAATCATCTGCCTACCTCTTTGACCTTGATGCTGACCCAGACAGATCACCAACTCCAACCTGATGGCAGTGAAATCATCAACTTTCAAAAGCCTTTCATCTTCAAATTTCGAAGAGAAATCAGAGTTAATGCTTTGGGCCCAGAGACCATTGCTCAGAGTTGTCAGTAGACCCAAAATGTTAACTCTGATTTCTCTCCGCGGATGCTGCCAAACCTACTGATCTTTTCTAGCAGCTTCTGTTTTTGTTTCTGATTTCCAGCATCCGCGGTTATTTTGGCCTTCACTTTCTAACTTTACTAGACTTAAAACAGGTTGACTTATCCACACACTCTATAACCTATTTCTATGTTTGCGAATATTAAGTGTGTGGATCAATGAAAGTTGGATCATTTTTATTATTTTACTCAGACTGGGTAAAGCACAATAAATGCTATTCTATTGTTCTCACACTCAGGAGACCTGGATGTGAGTTTGCTCGCTGAGCTGGAAGGTACGTTTTCAGACGTTTTGTCACCATTCTAGGCAACATCATCAGTGAGCCTCCGACAAAGCGTTGGTGTTATGGCCCACTTTCTATTTATCTGGTTAGGTTTCCTTGGGTTGGTGATGTCATTTCCTTTGTTGGTGATGTCATTTCCTGTTCTTTTTCTCAGAGGATGGTAGATTGGCTCCAAATCAATGTGTTTGTTGATGGAGTTCCGGTTGGAATGCCATGCTTCTAGGAATTCTTGTGCATGTCTCTGTTTGGCTTGTCCTAGGATGGATGTGTTGTCCCAATCAAAGTGGTGTCCTTCCTCATCTGTATGTAAGGATACGAGTGATAGTGGGTCATGTCGTTTTGTGGCTAGTTGATGTTCATGTATCCTGGTGGCTAGCTTTCTGCCTGTTTGTCCAATGTAGTGTTTGTCACAGTTCTTGCAAGGTATTTTGTAGATGACGTTTGTTTTATTTGTTGTCTGTATAGGGTCTTTTAAGCTCATTAGCTGCTGTTTTAGTGTGTTGGTGGGTTTGTGGGCTACCCTGATGCCAAGAGGTCCGAGTAGTCTGGCAGTAATTTCCGAGATGTCTTTGATGTAGGGGAGAGTGGTTATGGTTTCTGGGCCTGTCTTGTCTGTTTGTTTGGGTTTGTTGCTGAGAAATCGGCGGACTGTGTTCATAAGGTACCCGTTCTTTTTGAATACGTTGTATAGGTGATTTTCCTCTGCTCTGCGTAGTTCCTCTGTGCTGCAGTGTGTGGTGGCTCGTTGGAATAATGTTCTAATGCAGCTTCGTTTGTGGGTGTTGGGATGGTTGCTCCTGTAGTTCAGTATTTGGTCCGTATGTGTTGTTTTCCTGTAGACGCTGGTTTGAAGTTCCCCATTGGCTGTTCGCTCTACTGTGACATCTAGGAATGGCAGTTTGCTGTTGTTTTCCTCCTCTTTTGTGAATGTTATGCCATTGTTATGGACAAACTGGCAGGAAGCTAGCCACCAGGATACATGAACATCAACTAGCCACAAAACGACATGACCCACTATCACTCGTATCCTTACATACAGATGTGGAAGGACACCACTTTGATTGGGACAACACATCCATCCTAGGACAAGCCAAACAGAGACATGCACGAGAATTCCTAGAAGCATGGCATTCCAACCGGAATTCCATCAACAAACACATTGACTTGGAGCCAATCTACCATCCCCTGAGAAAAAGAACAGGAAATGAAATCACCAACCCAAGGAAACCTAACCAGATAAATAAATAGAAAGCGGGACATAACACCAGCGCTTCGTCGGAGGCTCACTGATGATGTTACCTAGAATGGTGACGAAACGTCTGAAAACTAACCTTCCAGCTCAGCGAGGAAACTCACATCCAGAACCTCAACCTGAGCTACAAATCTTCTCAAACCTCACTCAGGAGACCTGTTTGGGTGTGTTTTATTATCAAAGCAGTGTAAACTGTTAGACACTTACTGAATTGGCAAACAAATTTTTTTTAAAAAGTCTGTTCTGGTCTAAATAGGAATAGGAAAAGAGGGCAGGACCGGGGCATTCCTCACCTGAATGTAACAGGTATTTCCAGCTTCTGTCGACAAATGTATTATTTCTCAACCTCTGTGATTCTTCTCCAGGGGAATTATCAATATGTTGCCTGTTACTATGGACACAGACATGGAATACTGATAGCAATGGTATTTGATTGCAAAGAGATTTACTTATGGTTTCACAGGCTGCTTCTCCTGTGAAAATACAAGACTGTCTCTCTTCCTCTTTCAGTTGAAGCACTGGGTAGCCCAATGAGATTTACACATATCAATAAGTTGAGGGCTTGTAAACCCTCAAAAGCTGAAATGTGTTCATTGGTCAAAGGTTTTCCAGCTTGATCTCCAGATGAACTGAAGCCTGGTTTTGAAGGCCTTCCCTTGGCCTATGGCTGTCAACTGTTCCATTTTATCAACAGGAAGCGCATTGAACCAGGAGATTTCATAAGGTTCTGTCCTGTGTTTTTCCAGACAATTGGCCAATCAAGGTGCTTTTTCATTTGCTTTTTTTAAAAAAAAAGTCATTTCAACAAAGTCTTTGTTGTCCTTTGTGTTGTGTGAGTGTGTCTGCTTTGGGAGTGAAAATGAATATAGTTCTAATTCTGGATTATAATTCAGATGTTGATCAGGTTTCGTCACTTGTTCTTAATATTGCATTTTGTTTTATAATAAATACATAGAAAAATAGAAACTTAGAAACCTGCAGCACAGGAACAGGCCCTTCGACCCTCCAAGCCTGTGCCGATCAATGTTTCCAGCTTCTGTCGACAAATGTATTATTTCTCAACCTCTGTGATTCTTCTCCAGGGGAATTGTTTAGAAATAGATTATCTTGAATTCATTAAAGAAGCCTAGTTTTAAAAGAAACTGTTTGATTGTGAATAGCAGTATAGAAGGGAAATAATTGAGCTATTTTGATGCTTTAATCAACACATGTAAGTGAATGGAATGGAATAGTGAGCTTTTCATGAATACATTCCTCCCATCCTCATCAGAACACTCTGAGTACTTTTTGTAAACTGCAACGTCTCTTCCAAGCCACACATCATCCAGAATATGTCAGCGTTCTTTCAGTGTCACAAAGGCAAAATCATGGAACTCCCTTCCTAACAGCTTTGTGGCGTCCCTACACCTTATGAGCAGCAGCGGTTCAAGAAGGCAATTCATTACCCCTTTCTCAAGGGGCAGTTAGGGAAAGGAAATAAGTCTTGGCTCAGCCAGGTATACTTACTCCTGTGAGAGAGTAGTGAAGAGCTGATGATATATGTTGGTTGGGAATATGCATATGGATGGATTATAAAAACTAGAAAATGGGTATTTGGACATTACCCTGCAGCAAACTACAGTTTGTCTGCTGTTTAATTTAAAAAGTGATATTGAGAAACTGTGTCCAGCAAAGTTTTTTGGAGCAAGATGGTTGTGGTGGTTTTGTTCCTTAATTATTGAGCAAACAGACCTGCAAAACCTTAATAGATCCATACAGTCCTTGCCTAGCAACAGAGTGTTTTTTTTGTCTCGGTATAAGAAGCTGTGAGCAGTTACTAGAGGGAACTGGAAGGACACTCTATCCCTCCCTCTCTCCTTCTGGGTCAGTATGTAAGTATCAGAGCTAGGAGCTGAAGGCAGAACTATTTATGTCCCCCTCAGGGAAGAATTTCGAGAAAAGCCTCATAAAGTTTGAGGTATCAGAAGTCCTAACTGTTTCTTATCTGATTGTGAAATCTTGCCTGAACGTTTCCTAGCATTCTGTGGCCAACACCAATATGAGCTCATCAACAAAAAACAAAAGGAACTATGAGAAAGTGATCTTATTCTACCCTTTTAGTTTGGACCCTTGACCTATGGAGTCTTCCTTATGTTTCCAATTGTAATTGCTCTGCAGATCTGTGTGCATGTGTCTTGTACTGCTGATGCATGAAAGTGTGTGTGTGTGTGTGTGTGTGTGTGTGTGTGTGTGTGTTTTTGTGTGTGTGTGTGTGTGTGTGTGTGTGAGTGTGAGTGTGTGTGTTTTTGTGTGTGAGTGTGTGTGTGAGTGTGAGTGTGTGTGTGTGTGTGTTTTTGTGTGTGTGTGTGTGTGTGTGTTTTTGTGTGTGTGAGTGTGTGTGTGTGAGTGTGTGTGTGTTTTTGTGTGTGCGTGTGTGTGTGTTTTTGTGTGTGTGTGCGTGTGTGTTTCTGTGTGTGTGTGTGTGTGTGTGTCTGTGTGTGTGTGTGTTTTTGTGTGTGTGTGTGTGTGTCTGTGTGTGTGTGTGTGTTTTTGTGTGTGTGTGTTTTTGTGTGTGTGTGTGTGTGTGTGTGTGTGTGTGTGTCTGTGTGTGTGTGTGTTTTTGTGTGTGTGTGTTTTTGTGTGTGTGTGTGTGTCTGTGTGTGTGTGTGTGTGTGTGTGAGTGATTAAGAGGAATCTAATTTAGTTTGTGCAGTATCTTAAGTGATAATTAGTTTGCCATTTGAACAAAGAACAAAAAACAAAGAAACCTACAGCACAGGAACAGGCCCTTCGGCCCTCCAAGCCTGCGCCGATCAAGATCCTCTCTCTAACCTGTCATCTATTTTCTAACGGTCTGTATCCCTTTACTCCCTGCCCATCCATGTACCTGTCCAAATATATCTTAAAAGACACTAACGTGTCTGCGTCTACCACCTCCTCTGCTTTGTGGTGTGTGGCTTGACTTCCTGCATGTACCTCCCAACAGAGGACTGGAAGTGATGTTCATTCATCATTAATTGCCACAGCTACAAAGTGACAGAGAGTGACCATGGGATGTGCTATCATTTATTAACCCTTACCTTTATACTGGGGACGGATACGCTTTTACGAAGCAAAGATATGAAAGCAGATGGGCCAAAGGCAGATAAAAGGGGGCTAAGCCATGAATCAGCAATGATCTCACTGAATGGTAGAAAATACTTGATGGACGAAATAGTCTGCTCCTGTTCTTATGTTCACTTTGATTCCCCTGAATAGAAAAGCCAGTACAAGGAAAGTGATTGCGTTAAAGAGGGCACACCCACATGGGCACAGTCTGCTGAGGTTGGTTGGCGTCTCAGCTTCAAATCATCCAGGTTACCTGCTCAAAGGGAGGCCTGCCCTTCAGGAGGTGAAAAGGATATGGGCAGGGCACTGTCCTGAAGCTGGGTCCTCAGGCAGGGTGATGGGTTTGGGGATGGAAATGGATTCTAGAGTGAGGATGTGAAAGATGGTGGTCAGAAAAAAAACAGGGATCAGAACCAGGGACACAGGTGCAGCTCTCTGTAGCCATCCTCCTGGCCTACGAACACTACAGAGTCATAAAACATAGAACACAGAACATAGAACTGTACAGCACAGGAACAGGCCCTTCAGCCCAAGATGTTGTGCCAAACATGATGCCAAATTAAACTAATCCCTTCTGCCGGCCCTTGATCCATATCCTTCCCTTCCTTGCATATTCAAGCGCAGGTTCCTGAGGCCTGTCATCAACCCAGCCTCAAACCTGCAAGAGCTCATACTCGTTACCCCTCCAGGGGGCAGCTTGTTGACCAGCCCATTTGCAGTTGAGATAATCCCAGGGGGCAATGGGCTAAGTCCCATAAGTAGCAGTTAATTGAAACACAATCACGAATGGCCATCATTAGATTTTTAATTCCAAATTTTGAATTGAATTCAAATTCTATCATCAGCTGTAATCCAGAAGATCAAGGGCAGCAGGTACATGGGAACGTCACCACCTGCAAATTCCCCTCCAAGCTACTCACCATCCTGAATTAGAAATATATTCCTGCTCCTTCAAGTGAGGGTGGGTCCATATTCTGCAAGTCCCTCTCCAAGAGCATTGTGGGTCAACCCACAGCACATGGTCTGCAGTAGTTCAAGGGGGCAGCTCACCCCCACCTTCTCAAGGGGCAGCTGGGGATGGGAAATGGATGTTGGGTGGCCAGCAATGCTCATGTCCTATGAATGAATTTAGAAGCAGTGAGCTTTGGTCATAGAGTCCTTCAGTGCAGGAAGAGGGCATTTGGCAACAGCATCCATTAGGTTAGATTACCTACAGTGTGGAAACAAGCCCTTCGGCCCAACAAGTCCACACCGCCCCCTTGGAACCTCCCACCCATACCCATCCCCGTTCCCCTATAACCCACATACTCCTGAACACTACGGGCAATTTAGCATGGCCAATTCACCTAGTCTTCACATCTTTTGACTGTGGGAGGAAACCGGAGCACCCGGAGGAAACTCACGCAAACGCGGGGAGAATGTGCAAACTCCACACAGCCGCCCGAGGCTGGAATCAAACTCAGGTTCCTGGCGCTGTGAGGCTGCAGGGCTAACCACTGAGCCTGTGTGCCGCCCCAGTTTCACTTCTCAGCTCCCTCTGACCCTGTATTAACCCCAGTTAACCCACCTTTCTACTGTGAGAGGAAACCAATGCACCCAGCAGAAACCCACATAGATAGGGGGAGAACGTGCAAACACCACACAGCCACTCGAGGGTGGAATTGAACCCAGATCCCTGGTGTAGTGAGACAGCAGTGCAAACCAATGAGCCACCGTGCCACTCACAACGTAAGGCACAGGAGGGCAGTGCTGTATGAAACTGAAGTAAACCTTCCACAGAAATGCCTAACCTTGTGAATTTGAGAACAAATTGCAGGGAGGATGAAAGTAATCTTCAGACTTGGTAAATTTGGAGCAATGTGGTTGAAGTGCTCGATGTGATGAAACGCTTGTTATTGTTATGATTGGCTTCACTTTGCCTTAATCAGGCTGCAATTAACTAGGGTGACTTGATGCTTGGAGTTGCTCTATAATTCAACCTTAAAATCTCTCTCTTTAATGAGTATAAATACATATTTTTAATTTAAAGTGAGCAGTTTCGTGATGCTGGTCACAATAAATTCAGCATTATATAAATGTATATAAATAATGTCGCTGCTAAAATGGAAGTATAATGAAATCAATGTGCTTTGTGTGTGATTACTTTTGTTACACAGCTGTAATTTTCACAATTACTTTGTAAGTTTCATAGCCATTAAAATAATATGTAAGGGATATTGTTTAAAACAAAGGCTTCCCTTTCTGCACTTTTCATACTTGTGCTCATTTGGTTAAGTTGCTGAATGTCTGTGATAGGGTGGAAATTAAGTTGGTAGTGGATCTGAGAAAAGGAATTTGTGGGAGGTCTACGAGATACTCTTTTGGAGCAGTTTGTGGTACAGCGCATCAGGCAACAGGCAATTCTGGATGTGGCGATGTGTAATGAGGCAGACTTGCTGATGGACTCACTGCCCCTAGGGGGCAGTGACCATAATATGGTCGAATCCCCCCTGCAGTTTGAGAGGGGGAAGCTGGAATCAGATGTCACTATGTTAGAATTGAGTAAAGGTAACTACAAAGACATGAGGGAGGAGCTGGTCAGAGTTGATTGGAAGGGGAACCTAGCAGGAAAGATGTTGGAGCAGCAATGGCAGGATTTTGGGAGGTGATTCGGGAGGCACAGCAGAAATTCATCCCAAGGAAGAAGAAATATACTGAGGGGAGGATGAGGCAACTATGGATGATAAGGGAAGCCAGGGACAGCATAAAAGCAAAAGAAAGCCAGAGGATTGAGAAGCCTTTAAAAGCCAGCAGACGGTGAGTAAAAAAACAGGGGGGTGCTGGGGGAGGAGATGAAATATGAAGGTAAACAGTGCAGGAACTGACAGAAGTAATCTTATATACAATAAATGGATATCTAGGACCAGAGAATACATTTGAAACTCCATTGTCTGTCCTCATTACGACACAATGTGAAATATTTTTACAATCACAGCTCGAGGAAAATAGTTCAAGTTGCCTTAGTCATTTAGTTGCCCACTTCTGGTTAAGGCAGTGACTAATATTACTAACTGTAAACCCTTTAGTATTGTTAGACTCACTGGGCATCATTTTGGAGAACCTGTGAAACCGACACTGAGTGAATGCTGTCATGATATATGTCTCTTTGAAATTCAGGTTTGAGAATGTAATTTGGGAGATGCAAGATGAGATAGCTATGTCGTTACTACTCAATCTCTGATTGGAAATAATTGGCGTTGCAGATTGACCTGGCACACAATGAAATTTTCAGGATTGAACAGAGGTCAATAGAAAGGTTCTCAGACATGCCATTGGATCTTCTGGTAGAGGGAGATCGGGGGTGGGGGGGGGGGATGTGGGGGTGGGTGGCTGCGGGCACGGTGGGGTTGGGGGAGGGGTTGCGGATAGTCCTGTGCATGGTGGTGGGAGTGGGGGCCGAGTGGGAGACTGGAGGTGGTCAGTGGTTGGGGGCTTGTTAATGCAGTCTATCTCAAACTCTTGTGGTTCACCTGCACATCTGCCAATGTGGTATACTGTATCCACTGTACCCGGTGTGGCTTTCTCTACGTTGGGGAAATCAAGCGGAGGCTTGGGGACCGCTTTGCAGAACACCTCCGCTCGGTTCGCAACAAACAACTGAACCGCCCAGTCGCGAACCATTTCCACTCCCCCTCCCATTCTTGCAACGACATGTCCGTCATGGGCCTCCTGCAGTGCCACAAGGATGCCACCCGAAGGTTGCAGGAACAGCAACTCATATTCCGCTTGGGAACTCTGCAGCCCAATGGTATCAATGTGGGCTTCATCAGCTTCAAAATCTCCCCTTCCCCCACCGCATCCCAAAACCAGCCCAGTTCATCCCCTCCCCCCACTGCATCAAACAACCAGCCCAGCTCATCCCTGCCCCCCACTGCATCCCAAAACCAGTCCAACCTGTCTCTGCCTCCCTAACCTGTTCTTCCTCTCACCCATCTCTTCCTCCCACCCCAAGCCGCACCTCCATCTCCTACCTACTAACCTTGACCCACCTCCTTGACCTGTCTGTCTTTCCTGGACTGACCTATCCCCTCCCTACCTCCCCACCTATACTCTTCTCTCCACCTATCTTCTTTTCTCTCCATCTTCGGTCCGCCTCCTCCTCTCTCCCTATTTATTCCAGAACCCTCTCCCCATCCCCCTCTCTGATGAAGGGTCTAGGCTTGAAACGTCAGCTTTTGTGCTCCTGAGATGCTGCTTGGCCTGCTGTGTTCATCCAGCTCCACACTTTATTATCTCATACTCTTGTTCCACTTCCCTGTAATGAATAGTGAAAGGCATTGCAGAATGTACATTGACAATAGTGACTTATAGTGAAACAATGGCGTAATTAGGCTTGACTATGTAAGGAGATCTGGAAGGAGGTGCAATCTGTACCAGAGACCATCTGTAAGAGAATGTGTGTATTGATGCTCCTTTAAATAATGATTTTAAGGAAAACACCTTGAAATCGAAGCTGCACTTTAAAATGTAAAGTTAGTTCAGTTCTGGAAACAAGGTAAAATGTGCTTGCATGTCAAAAAAAGGCATCAAAGGGCATGGGGAAAACGTGGGGACATGGCATTAAGTTAGAAGGTCGGTCATGATTCATATTGAATGGTGGCACAGGCTTGAAGGGTCAAATGGTCTATTCCTGTTCCTAGTTTCTATGTCTCTATGATAGACACTGCATGCAACCATCAAACCCTGTGGTGCAGGAGGAAAAAGTAAACTTTTCAAAAGTAACTAGGACTTTGTGGCATATTGTGTGAGCGTAAGAAGGCTGAAAAAAAAACTGACCCAGCGAACAGAGAGCAGCGAGAATGGGGACAGAGCAGCCAGAATTGAAGGAGCGCTTCCTGTGGAGAAACAAGGCAGCGAGGCTAATCTACCACCCCCACAGCCATTTCAGATGGACTGCACCAGACTCAGGACTGGAGCTTTGGCAAAAAGGAGTGGTGAAGTTTCAATAACTTCAGGCTTGGGCAAGAAAGGGAAAAAGAGCCAGGTCAGCCCATTATTGTATGTGGTGAGGGCCATTTGAATGATATCGTTGCAGGACAGGAAGGCACTGAAAATTATGCATGGTCTGAAGGAATGTCGAGGCACTTGATATTGGAAGCATACTTCAACTTGAAGGAAACAATTAATAGGCCATGCAACATCAAGGTAAAGAAAGCAGAGGCCTGAGCAGCAGAAAATTCAATTCTGAGTGAAAGTAATGATTCTGCGAATGAAAGTTGGAGAGTGAAACAGGAAGTGAATGGGGTCACTATGGAATTAGAACTGGATACTGGAGCAAGTGTCTCAGTGTTACCAGAGCAGAATAAATGGCTTAAAAAGATTAAATCTCACCATCCTCAATGAAAATACAGGGATGTGGAGGTAAATCAATGCAAGTTTAAGACCAACTCCCATCACAACACAAATACAGAGGATGAAAATTTACAGAATCTCCATCCACAATGAAGAGTGTTCTGTACAAAGTAGTAACGCATGTTTACAACTGAAATAAATCCATAAGGCTGACATGATCATAAATGCTGACCAAGGAAGTGAATTTTGATGTGAATGCTCGACATTGTTTATAGATTTGGGAAAATAAGATGCTATTCCTCTAGCTCGTGTTGAACTTCACTGGAACAATGTAGCAGGACCTAAGATGGAATGTTAGTTTAAGAAATAGTTATTGCCCAGGATCTCACGGTTCAAATTGAGGCAAATGAGGTATGACTCAACTACAGCATAGATACAGAGGAAGCACCTGATGACAGCAGACACTCTGTCAAAAATATCAGTGAGTTCAGCAGAGAGAAAACAGATTTACACTCCATCGAAGAAGTTGAAGCTGAAGATGTCAGTTGTAGTAAAACATTTATCGGTGACAGAGGGAAAACCACAAGAAATCCAGGAAGCATGACAATGTGAGATAACAAAGTGTAGAGCTGGAAGAACACAGCAGGCCAAGCAGCAGCAGAGGAGCAGGAATGCTGACGTTTTGGGCCTAGATCCTTCTTCGTTCCTGAAGGGTCTAGGTCCAAAATGTCAGCCTTCTGGATCCTCTGATGCTGCTTGGACTGCTGTGTTCACCCAGCTCCACACCTTGTTATCACAGATTCTCCAGCCTCTGCAGTTCCCACTATCACTAGCATGACAATGTGATGCAGAATATGACTAGATAGGGAAGTACTGGTCAGACAGTACACTGAATAATGCCCATACACACCAGTACTTACAGCAGCCTAAACAGTTCATTGTTATTGATAACGTGCTAGTTTTCAATGAGAAATAAGTAATACTAAGAGCATTTAGACATAAAATTCTTCACAGACTTCATCAAGGTTAATTGAACATGACAAAATGACTTGTGAGGACACAACAGTCAATGTGATAGCCAGGGATTACAGCTTCTTACAAGAATTGATCGATAACCACACTTTCTGAATGTTGAACTGCCAAAAAAAGACCATCATACAGTCATAGAGTCGGAGTCATAGAATTGGTGTGGAGGTGCTAGTTTGGACTGGGGTGGACAAGATCAGAAATCCAATGACACCAAGCTATAGTCCAACAGGTTTATTTGAAATCACAGGCTTTTGGAGCTTCTCTACTCCTTCGGGTGTCAGTGAGGTGGTATCAGACACAGAATTCCTAAGTAAAACATCAAAGGGTCACATCATAAATGAGGATGAAAACAAAACCTTTGGTTCAACTCATCCAAGCTGCCCAGGTTTCTAAAATTAATTTTAGAGGCTGATACCCTTCTAAACCCTCCCTATTCATCTACCCTTTTAAATGTGTAAGATTGTACCAGTATCCATCACATCCTCTGACAGTTCACTCCATACATGCACGACCCTCTGCATGAAAAAGTTTCCTTTACCTCCCTTTAAAATCTCTCACCTCTCACCTTAAACTTACACGCTCTAGTTTTGCACTTGCCTACCCTGGGGAAAAGACTTTCACTATCCATGCCTTTCATGATTTTACAAACCTCTGTAAGGCCACCCCTCAGCTTCTGATGCTCCAGAGAAAATAACCCCAGCCTATTTAGCCTCTCCCTATGGCTCAAACACTCCAACCCCGACAAGATCTCTGTAATGCTTTTCTGAGCCCTTTCTAGTTTCACAACTTCTTTCCTGTAGCAAGGAAACCAGAATTGAATGCAGTATTCCATAAGTGGCCTCACCAATGTCCTGTACAGCCGCAACATGTCTTCCCAGCTCCTCTACCCAATGCAGTAAAACTGTGGCAGAACTTGAGAATGGATTTATTCAAGTGTAAATGCAAGATCCTTACTATTGTCAAGGATTACTACTTCTGATAGACTGAGGTAAACTGTATATGAAAACATTCAGCAGAAACAGTGTTAGAATCACTGGGGAAAATCTCCTCAGCTTGTGGTGTTCTGGGTAGTGTAATAATGGTCAGTGGTTAGCAAGAACACTGTAAGAGATTCACACAAGAAAATGATTTTATTCATATCATATGTTGAGCCCACTACCCTCAAGCCAATGGAAAGCTGAGCAAGGAATTTGCACAATCAAGATCTGATTCATTGCCTCTACAGAATAGATTGTCACTGAGTTATTGATGATGAGGAGATTGAAAGCATAACTTCCATCTCTGTCTCTGAAACAAGTAATTAACCATCACCGTGAACGATGGTATCAGAGTGAAAGGTATGAAGAAGATTGAGAAGACAATGAGTTTATAAATGTTAATAAAAAGTATGGAACTGGAGAGCTACCAGAGACACAGACCAGACAGATAATGTGGATAAGTGATCAGCAGAGAAGAAAGATGAACATGGAGAGAACACAGTAACTGAGGTCCCATTGACAGCTGTTATTAATGTATGCTCCTTCAGCAATATGGTATTGTGTGTTAAACCAATGCTTTAGCTTAACACCGTGGCTTTGCGACCTTAGGGGTTGTTTAGTGTCTCAAGTATTGGGAAAAAGTTATCTCCATAAAGAGTTTTTTTAAAAGGAATTAGTCCTTTATCAGCAGCTGAATTGAAGATGGGGATGCAGATGTACAGGATGAGTCAGAAAGCTGTTACGGGATGGAGGTGGTGGTGGGGTGGAGTTTGGCGCTGTGGTGGCGTGGGGGGGCTAGGTGGATGGGTACTCTAAGATTCCGAAGAGTGAGATTTTCTACCAAATATGTTGTCTCATGTACTTGAATAAGGAGTGGCGGAGTGGTGTTAGATGTTCTTTATACAGAGTGAGGTTGGCACAACCATCAACTCTCCAATGGATCTGACAGCTGCTCCAAGCAGAGATCAAAACCTGGACGCAGTCGCTGTTGATATCATCCCACAGCTGGATGGCTGAGATTTTATCAGTCCCCTCCCCATTTAGCAGCTCAGTCTGCAGCGCAGGCACAAACATGGCTGAGAGCCCACCCTTAATACACAAGCTGGAAACATTGATTGGGGGTGAATGTCAGGTCAGGTCTGGAAGCGGATGTCCCTGTCTGCCACAATCCAGCTGTAGTAATAATAGGAACTCTTACAGCCCCTTCCTATGTGGTGCTACTTGAAGCTTAACAAAACCAGAATAAAGCAAGTTACAAAATATGCTGTGTAAGGTGATTGTAGTTGGATGTTCTATTAAGCTCACAAATACCTCATATTTTTCTTTTCCAAGGCCCCTGTGAAATTGAGTTTGCTCTTCAAGATGCATTCCTGTCATCTGTGAACTGTTGGAGCTTGGCTGCTTAGATAAAGAATCCTTTGTGGCTCTCAAGCAGTCAGCATGCTAAAGAGTTCAATGTGATTCTGTCACAGGCACAGACACTTGGAATCAATTCCATTGAGAAAAAGTCCAGTTTGTAGCCTTACCACTTACTGAGAAGGCAAAAGATCTAAAATTTCCCATTAGTTCAGGATGAACGTTCCTGTGAAAGAAGACAGTCAGAGTCTGTAGGCCAAATCTTTACAAATCCAAGATCCTACTGATTCCACTATTCTTTATGTCAATGTTTGCTTTCTCCAGACTTCCCCCTCACACAGAGCGTCAATCTGTTAATAGCACAGCATCCATCCCGTTCATACAAGGCTTTCAATCCTATCTGCCGAGATTTATTATCTTATAGTGAACCTCGATTATATTGAGTGTATCCTTTACCTGTGTAGAAGTAAAACTGGAACCCCAATTATATACATAAGTTTTGAATTGGACATGCCAAAACAGTGTGTCTTGTTGAAAGCAACTTCGGCATTAATTCCTTTAGAAATGTTTTTAACAACCATTGGAGTTCTGATTCCAACTGAGCACATTACATCTATTGGTCTTCAAAAGAAAGACATTATTTATTGTACAGTTTAAAAATAAATCCCAATTACACAATAGGACACAATAATGCCCCTATAGTTGTCAATTGATTCCTCTGGTGACGTGGAGAGATATAAATATGGGCCTTTAGTTGCGTATCCTGAGGAAGCTTTAGTCCGGTCAATGCATCAGGTCCAAATCTACTGCCTTGTGAACTGTCTGCAATTTCTTCACCATTGTTTAAGAGTATGAGTGTAAACATCATTAACTAATTGTTGCCATTCTTCCTGCACTGGTCTCCAGGTATAGTTTCATTTACATGCTGTCCCTCGAAGATGTCGTCTCATGCAGGGTGTTTGTAGTATTCACCACACTGTCAGTATTTGGTACTAGGCTAGGAGTAATTGAGGTAGTGATTGAGAGTTTAGAAATGGTCAGATTTATCTCCACAGTTGCTGCCAGACCTGCTGAACTTTTCTGATAATCTCTGTTTTTGTTTGTGAGTGATTGAGGTAGATCACTGTAACCAATCCTCCTTTGACTACACTGAGACGAGAATCTGTTTAAAAACTTTAAAAGATAGAGCCCTGGTGAGTCTTGTCAGAGACATGTACCTTAGACAACAAGATAGCTAATGACATGATAGCAATAAGTGCAGTTTACATAGTGGTCAGGCACAGTAAGCTGCACAAAATACATTTGCACCTTCAGTTACTTGGGCAGAATTACCTAAAGACAGTGTGATGTCATTGGATTGAGTGGAGCTTAATGTAAAATTAATATTAACTCTTTCAGGGACATTACCTTATATGGTGATGCGAAGGGTTGTGAGGTCATATATGCAAATACAGTCCAATGTCAGATAATTAAGGTGCAGAGCTGGATGAACACAGCAGGATCAGAGGAGCAGGAAAACTGACATTTCGGGCCTAGACCCTTCATCAGCAATGGGGGAGGGGAAGGGGGTTCTGAAATAAATAGGGAGAGAGGGGGAGGCAGATCAAAGACAGAGAGATGAGAAGATAGGTGGAGATGAGACAGACAGGTTAAAGAGACGGGGATGGAGCCAGTAAAGCTGAGTGTAGGTGGGTAGGTAGGGAGGAGATAGGTCAGTCCAGGACAGGTCAAGGGGGCGGGATGAGGTTAGGAGGTAGGGAGTGGAGGTGGGGCTTGAGGTGGGAGGATGGGATAGGTGAGAGAAGAACAGGTTAGGGAGGCGTGGACGAGCTGGACTGGTTTTGGGATGTAGTGGGGGGAAGGAGAGATTTTGAAGCTTGTGAAATCCACATTGATACCATTGGGCTGCAGGGTTCCCAAGCGGAATATGAGTTGCTGTTCCTGCAACCTTTGGGTGGCATCATTGTGGCACTGCAGGAGGCCCAGGATGGACATGTCATCTAAAGAATGGGAGGGGGAGTGGAAATGGTTCCCGACTGGGAGGTGCAGTTGTTTGTTGTGAACCGAGCGTAGGTGTTCCGCGAAGCGGCACTATCCAATGTGATCTCTTTATCATCCCTCTGAAGTCAAATGATCCTATTTCCTGAATTAAAATGCCACCCAGCTGTTAATTCCTTCAGTCGTTGTGTTTTTTTCTGTAAATATCTTTGAGCATTGAGTGCAGATTTTAAATCTTATTCTACAGAGGTATTTGCTGAAAAATGGAACAAATCTTTCTAGTAAATAACAGTGAGTTCATTATTATAATAATTGTAAAAATGCACTATTAATATTCAGCATCTATCATCTGAGTGTTATACGCTAGATCTTTCATGGGCTAACTCATGGTTTTAGAAAGGACATATATTGACCTAAATGGCTGCTGTGATCACCTGACTGCAAGTTGAAGCAAGCTCAGGGGACACATTTGGAAATTGATTACTCTGAGGTGACATGTTATCTAAAGACTGAAACCAACCATCTGAGTCAGTGTCAATAATGTTTTATATCTCTTGTTTCATTGTCTTTTGCCTGGTAAATTCAGGTATTGGGGAATGAAAGGTAGCCTCTGGAGTATTAAGCTTGGAAAGACTATGAATCAGACTCAGGAATGTATAAATGGACAAATACAATATACAACGCATCATCCTCCGACACTTCCGCCATCTACAATCCGACCTCACCACCCAAGACATTTTTCTGTCCCCACCCCTGTCTGCCTTCCGGAGAGACCACTCTCTCCGTGACTCCCTTGTTCGCTCCACACTGCCCTCCAACCCCACCACACCCAGCACCTTCCCCTGCAACCGCAGGAAGTGCTGCACTTGCCCCCACACCTCCTCCCTCACCCCTATCCCAGGCCCCAAGATGACTTTCCTCATTAAGCAGAGGTTCACCAGCACATCTGCCAATGTGGTATACTGTATCCATTGTACCCGGTGTGGCTTCCTCTACATTGGGGAAACCAAGCGGAGGCTTGGGGACCACTTTTCAGAACACCTCCGCTCGGTTCACAATAAACAACTGCACCTCCCAGTTGTGAACCATTTTAACTCCCCCTCCCATTCTTTCGACGACATGTCCATCATGGGCCTCCTGCAGTGCCACAATGATGCCACCCGAAGGTTGCAGGAACAGCAACTCATATTCCGCTTGGGAACCCTGCAGCCCAATGGTATCAATGTGGATTTCACCAGCTTCAAAATCTCCCCTTCCCCCACTACATCCCAAAACCAGCCCAGTTCGTCCCCTCCCCCCACTGCATCACATAACCAGCCCAGCTCATCCCCTTCCCCCACTGCATCCCAAAACCAGCCCAGCCTGTCTCTGCCTCCCTAACCTGTTCTTCCTCTCACCCATCCCTTCCTCCCACCTCAAGCCGCACCTCCATTTCCTACCTACTAACCTCATCCCACCTCCTTGACCTGTCCGTCTTCCCTGGACTGACCTATCCCCTCCCTACCTCCCCACCTATACTCTCCTCTCCACCTATCTTCTTTTCTCTTCATCTTGGGCCTGCCTCCTCCTCTCTCCCTATTTATTCCAGAACCCTCACCCCATCCCCCTCTCTGATGAAGGGTCTAGGCCCGAAACACCAGTTTTTGTGCTCCTGAGATGCTGCTTAGCCTGCTGTGTTCATCCAGCCTCACGCTTTATTATCTCGGATTCTCCAGAATCTGCAGTTCCCATTATCTCTCTCCAATACAAATGTCTACTTTGAGCACTTGATACTGCAAGCTTCTCTTTCCTCGCCTCTTCCAACCTTGAAATCAGTTGCTGATGATAATGCAACTTGGGACAAAGCCACTCACTGAGAACCTAAATTCTACAAATGTTACCATTGCTGCAGAATATGTGCCAAGAATGAAATAACAGGCTTCACGTTTCAAAGTAGAAACCTTAAAGATTCTATGAACATTTTTCCAGAACAGGTAGCCTATTCTTTCTGCCCAAACCAGACACATTCTTCTTTCTGAAATTATGAACTGTGTTTGTGCTCATGTGATTGATATAGTACTTTATTATTTTATTGTCAGTGGATGATAAAATTCTTCCTTCTTGCATTCAAAAAATCCTTGTAATTTGGGTCCTTCACTTTGATGTAGTTAATTATATTTCAAATGAAGTGTGACAACTGTGTATTAAAAACAAAAATAAAAATATTTGTTGTGACTTACTCAACATAGGGGTTAGCTAACCTAGTTGTAATGATCCTTTATTAGTGAACAACTCACCATCAAATCCACTCATAGGAAACATTTTGTGAGCTATGAATCCCCATAATTTGTTGGGGAATTTTTGCTAGCTAACTCTTTACATGAATCCCATTTCAGCCTTTCTATTACTGTTTTCACATTGAACTTGAATTAATAGATCATAGAATGATAGGATTTGTACAGTGTGGAAGTGGGCCATTCAGGCTGTCAATTCCATAACACGTTTCTTAAGAGCTTCCCTCCAGACCCACTCTCCTTTCCCTATCCCTGCATTTTCCATGGTCAATCCAACTAACCTGGCCACCTTTGGGCTGTGGGAGGAATGGGAGCACCCAGAGGAAACCCACGCAGACGTAGGGAGAATGTGCAAACTCCACACAGTCATCTGAAGGTGGAATCGAATCCCAGTCCCTGGGGCTGTGAAGCAGCAATGCTAACCACTGAGCCACTGTGCCACCCAAACTGAAGACAATGCAGAAAGGTACAGCTTGTACTTAGCAGTATAAGTATGTGATTGCCTCAAAGAACAACAGAAAGTGTTGGAGGAGCTCAGCAAGTTTTACATCTTCTGTGAAAAAGAAACATAGTTAAACTCTAGAAATTGTTCTTGAAACTCTTTTCTGAAAAGTGAGCTCTGGGGATTCACAACTCCTGTGTCTGAAGTTGTTGGTCATTTGTTCACTAAATACCGTTTTTATTATTGGTACATCTAGGTAAGGAGCGGGGAATCTATCCCCTTTTGAATTAGACCCCCTGAGTACCAAAGAAGAACATTAACTCTGTTTCTCTTCTGACAGATGATGTCAGACCTGCCGGGTACTCATTTGAGGTATATTACTAAAATAAGGGATGTTACAATATTGACATATCTTATTGGAAACATGTTCTAGGCATACAAGGCAGAACATTGCTCAAGATCAATGCGCTATTGTTGGGTAAGAACTGAGCGAAACTAATGGGAAATATCCAAAAGCAGCAGCAGCGAGTGCTAGAGTTGATAAGACGAGAGGAAGGTCTATGGGTTAGAATGGATGGGTAGTTTTGGAAAATAAATTGGCTACGTCAAAGAAAAGCTGGTAAATGTTTGGTGCACAATTTTTCAATTCTTTCTCCAAATTCTGAGATGAGGAATTTGAAAATTCAAGTGGATAACAAGCAGCGGGAAGTATATGAATAAAAGAAGAGGTAAACACGTCTAGTCTCATTATGTTCCTGGCGAGTAGGGTTATCTGGAAGTGGGAGGATATACATATTGTATTAAATTGATTGTTTAACTAAAGTGCTATTTTTTATAACTGCAAATAATTATTCAGTGATAGTTCAAAACTAATTTAACTGATTAAAAACCAAAAGAACTGCGGATGCTGTAAATTAGGAACAAAAACAAAGTTGCTGGAAAAGCTTAGCAGGTCTGGCAGCATCTGTGAAGGAAAAAACAGAGTTAATGTTTCGGGTCCAGTGACCCTTCCTCAGAATAGGAAGAGTTTTGAGGAAGGGTTACGGGACCTGAAATGTTAACTCTGTTTTCTCCTCCACAGATGCTGCCAGACCTGCTGAGCTTTTCCAGCAACTTTGTTTTTGTTCTTGTTTTTAACGAAATAAGACACAATGAAAATGCCAGGGCAGATGCAACATGTGGAAGCTGCTGAACACCAGAACAACCCCATCAGTAGGCAGTGTCTACAACATGGGGAACTTTGACTCTTAGCTGATAAGCCAAGTTCCTGAAACTCCAACGTATCAGGCAGGAGAGATTTACCTGGATACTTTGTTCCCAGTGACAGTCACATCTCTAAGTGCAAATAGAAATGAATGAGCACGATTTAACAGCCATTACAAGACATGGAGTCACAGCATCATACAGCATAGAAACAGACGCTTTGGCCCAAGCAGTCCATGAAGAACATAATCCCAAACTAAACTAGTCCCACCAGCCTGTCCTGGCCCACATCCCTCCAAATATTTCCTATTTCTTCACTTATCCAAATATCTTTTAAACATTGTAATTGTACCCACATCCACCACTTCCTCAGGTGAACCACCCTCTGTGTAAAAGATTTGCCTCTCAAAGCTTTTTTAAATCTCTCTCCTTACACCTCAGAAATGTGCCCCCCAGTCTTGAAATGCCCCATCCTGGGAAAAGACACCCACCATTAACCCTATTTGTACCTCTTATTATTTAATAAACATCTATCAGGTTGCCACTCAATCTGCTATGCTCCAGTGAAAAAAGTCCCAGCTTTGCCAATCTTTCTTCATAACTCAAGCATTCCATATCCGGCTTAACCCTGGTAAATCTCTTGTAAACCCCCTCCAGCTTGATAATATCCCTCCTTTTACTGGGTGACAAGAACTGGACACTGTATTCCAGAAGGTGCCTTACCAATATCCTGTACAATGGTTATATGTTGAGTGAAATTGGGATTTGTATGTTTCAACGCAGGAAGAAAGGAAGAGGAGGTTGAGTAGCTCTGTTAACAAAGGATGAGGTCAATAGAGTAGTGAGTAAATATTCTTGGTTCTTAGATGTAGGAGGAGTTTGGGTGGAAATAATAAATAGTAAAAGAGGGAAGTCACTGGTGGGAGTGTTCATTGGCCCCTGATAGTAACTGTGTTCTAAGACTGAATACAATTCAAGAAATAACTAGCCTTGTAAGAAAAATACAGCAATCATTGTGGGTGATTTTAGACTTCTTAAAGTTTGGACAAATTAAATTGTCAAGGGTAGTCTCGAGGAGGGTATGTTCACAAAGTATATTTTGGACTATTCATTTCGACAACACATCCAGGAATCAAATGAGGAACAGGCTACATTAAATTTTATAATTTGTAATGAGATTAGATTAATTGATTACCTCATTGTAAAGGATCATCTGGGAAGAGTGATCACAGCGGGAATGATTTTCATATTCAGTTTGATGGTGAAAAATGGGTGTGTAAAACTAATGCCTTAATCTTAAATAAAGACAATTTCCTGACTATGAAAATTTGGCTAAAGTAGGCCAGGAAAATATGTTAAAAGCTAAGATGGGAGAGAAGGAGAGGTAGACATTTAAGAAAACAACTCATAACCTCTCAACAAAAATATATTCCAATACAAAGGAAAGCATCTATAAGGGGGCTGCACCATTAATGGCTATCCAAGGAAGTGAAAGACATTATCAAATCATAAGAAAAGATGCACGATGCTATGTAAATTATAGTAGGCCAGAAGATTGGAACAACTTTTAGAAATCTACAAGGGATGATGAGGAAAATTGCAAAGATGACAAAGTTAGGGTATTATAAAAAAGTAGTAAGAAATACAGAAACAGACAGAAAAAGTTTCTGCAACTATTGAAAAAGTAAGAGAGTAATGGAAGTGATTATTGGTCCTTTAGAAGTTGAGACTTGAGAATTAATAATGGTAAAAAAGAAAATGATAGCGATTTTAAAAATGATTTTGTAACTGTCTTCACTATAGAAGTTAAATTACTAGACTTGTAATCCAGAAGCCAATGTTAAAACACTGAGGACCAGATACAAATCTTATCATGGCAGCTGGTAGAATTTAAATTCAATTAATAAATTTGGAATTGAAAGTTTGTCATAGTAATGGTGACCCTGAAACTATCATTGATTGTTGTAAAAATGTTAGAGATCACATGACACCATGTTATAGTCCAGCAGGTTGTTAGAATATAACCTGATGCTGTGTGATGTCTGAACTTGTCCACCCCAGTCCAACACTGACAACCCTGCATCATCGTAAAAATGTCTTACCCAATACTGTAGGGAAGGAGGTCTGTTGTCCAGATGTGGTCTGGTGTATAGGTGACTCCAAACCTGCAGAATTGTGGATGACTCTTTAGTCTCTGGAATAGTTTTTAAGTCTCTCTGTTCTTGGTGATTAGGGGTGGACAACAAATCCCCTGCTGTAACGTATTTAATAATTTCTAACACCTTTTCTGTGACAGATGTTGAGCTATTGGCCTGTAGTTTCTTGACTTCCATCTCCTTCTTTGAATAGAGTGGCTACATTCACTAGTTTTCATTCTTGTAGAGACTTAACTGAATTTTGGGGATGCATCAACAGCCTCCATGATCTTTTGAATGACAGACCAGGCTTAAAAGACCAAATTTCTTTCTCCTGCTCCAATTTCTACCGTTTGGTTGTAGAGCCTGTGTTCATACTACCTCTTATCAGCTTCAGGTGGAGGCCCAGAGTAAGACCTGCTTTAACCTAGGCCTCCGGGTTACTCAGGTTCATAGGGAATGTTGAACATGTTATTGTGAAAGCAAAGGAAATCATTTACAGGGGAGGCAATAGGCTAGCAGTTTTATTACTAGACTATTAACCCAGAAACTCATATAGTATTCTGGGGAGGTTGGTTCGAATCCTATCACAGCAGATGGTGGAATTTAGATTTATTAGAAGGTATCTGGAATTAAGAACCTACTAATGACCATGAAGCTATTGTCAGTTGTTGGAAAAATCCATCTGATTCATTAATGTCCTTTAGAGAAGGAAGCTGTCTTCCTTACCTGGTCTGGTCTATATGTGACTCTCAACTGCTCTCTGAAAAGGCCTAACAAACCATTTGGTTCTAGGGCAGCTTGGGGTGGCAGTAAATGCTGGTAAGCCAGTGACATCCAATTCCCACCACTGAAAAAAAAGACAAGGCAGCAGGTAAAGGAAGATACTGCCTTTATTGGTATAAACATGATTTATTTAATGCATCAGTACAGTTTTGCAGAGTCAACGTTTTGAGTCCAGAGACCGTTTTTCAGAACGGAATGTTCTGAAGAGGGTTCAATGGACTTGAAACGTTAATTCTATACTCTCTCCTCAGGCGCTGCCAGGCTTGCTGAGTTTCTCCAGCAATTTCTGTTTCATATTTCCAGCATCCGCATTTGTCTTTATAATACAGTTTTACAGTTTCACGTCACTTATAGCTTACATTACCAGAATCTGTTTGCACTACTACTGTGCGGTCATATCCACAAACCATTCTAACCTACTCTACAGCCCATCTACCCAGAGGAGAGAACATAGACAAGAAAGTCACACTCACTGTCTTTTAATCAGCAGCATACCATGTAAACTATTTCTCCAGGTCTGTTAAGAATTAGGAGAGGTTAGGGGATGCTTCCATTCCTGCTTGATCCTTTACAATTCAGCAACAGTCTCTATACAGCTCAACAGTACATTGGGCCTGTCATTTGGAAGTTCCACTACTATTATAATGGACATGAGCTATTTCACACATACCAGCTTACAGTTCACACAGTTGTGTTAAGAAGTGCCCGGGTGAATTTTTAAACATGACTTCAATATTTTTAACTACTACCGAGGCATGTAATTTATTACCAATTGCACAGATGATTCGTTTAACTGAACAGATTACTCTCAATTTCATATTTATACACAATGCCTGAACCAAGGTTTAGATTTACACATTTCCCACGCTCACACTATCCAACTCAAGTCATAGGTCACTGTAAACCTGAGCAGACCACTTCCATCTGGAGCTGGAGATAAAATAAGTCCAATGTCTGTCTAATTACAGCCTCTTGTCTTGTCTATCCTAAGCGCTTGCTGATGATAGAGGGTACTCGCCCTGTTCTGTTCACTCTGACTATTTAAGTTTGCCAGAAGAGCATTCAAGACATTGCATTTCCCTTACTGCCAACACTTTTCTTTTCAAAGTGCATTGCCATGGTTACCAGAAGGCAGGGTTATTTCCAGCGCCACCTTGATGCTGAAATTGATTTGTGTACACTAGTCTTCCTGCCACTCTTCGCTGGCTGCACTTCTTTTCAGCCTTGGCTTTAAACTTGTTGGCAATTATGTCAGTTGACAGAGTGTGAAATTTAACACCTTACGTTACATATAGGCTGGTCTAGTTCTATATGCAGAGTATAGAGTCATACAGCACGGGAACCGACCCTTCGGTCCAACCAGTCCGTGCTGACAATAATCTCAAACTATGCTAGTCCCACCTGCCTGTGCTTGGCCCATATCCCTCAAAAATATTTTTTATTCATGAACTTATCCAAAGTCTCTTAAATGTTGTCACTGTACCCACATCCACCACTGTTTCTGGAAGTGCATTCCACACACAGACCGTTCTCTGTATAAACAAATTTGTTCCTTACTTTTTTAAAGCTTTCTTCTCTCACCTTAAAAATATGCTCCCTAGTTTTGAGCTCCTCTAAGCTAGCGAAAAGATGCCCACCATTCACCTTATCTGTACCTCTCATGATTTTATAAACCTCTATAATGCCTTGTCCCAACCTCCCATTCTTCAGTGAAAGAAGTCCCAGCCTATCCAGGCTCTCCTTATAACTCAAACTCTCTATTCCCAGCAACATCCTGTGAATATCTTCTGAACCCTCTCCCACTTAATAATATCCTTCCTATGACAGGGCATTTGCACCACTCTTGTTATTGTGTTAGGATTACGTGTTTAAATCCAGAGGCTAAAACCTCTGCTTATGTTTCAAACATTCTGACAGGGTCCTTTTCCCAATTCTGGAAGCGTTAATACACTATATTTGCAGTAAGTCTATAATAATGCATCACTATCGAGAAGCATCTAGCTACAATTTCACAAGCCCACGTCTTGGAACAATCTCTTCACTTCAAACCCAGGCATAAAAGAGACTGTGGTCATTTGTTATGGCACTTAATAAGCAAGTGGAGCTGAAATTAAAAAGGAGTCGCACAAATAAATCAACATGTTCCCTAATCGAGAATTCATATACTATCCCAACAAAGATCCCTGGAAATTAAAAAATAATGTCTTAGAAATATTTATTAATGTAACAGCTTTTAAACATTGGAACTAGCCAGATACACACTTCTGCCATCTACAATCCGACCCCACCACCCAAGACATTTTTCTATCCCCACCCTTGTCTGCTTTCCAGAGAGACCACTCTCTCCGTGACTCCCTTGTTCGCTCCACACTGCCAACCCCACCACACCCGGCACCTTCCCCTGCAACCGCAGGAAGTGCTACACTTGCCCCGACACCTCCTCCCTCACCCCTATCCCAGGCCCCAAGATGACTTTCCATATTAAGCAGAGGTTCACCTGCACATCTGACAATGTGGTATACTGTATCCATTGTACCCGGTGTGGCTTCCTCTACATTGGGGAAACCAAGCGGAGGCTTGGGGACCGCTTTGCAGAACACCTCCACTCGGTTCGCAATAAACAACTGCACCTCCCAGTCGCGAACCATTTCAACTCCCCCTCACATTCCTTAGACGACATGTCCATCATGGGCCTCCTGCAGTGCCACAATGATGCCACCCGAAGGTTGCAGGAACAGCAACTCATATTCCGCTTGGGAACCCTGCATCCCAATGTTATCAATGTGGACTTCACCAGCTTCAAAATCTCCGCTTCCCCCACTACATCCCAAAACCAGCCCAGCTCGTCCCCTCCCCCCACTGCATCCCAAAACCAGCCCAGCTCGTCCCCTCCCCCCACTGCATCCCAAAACCAGCCCAGCCTGTCTCTGCCTCCCTAAACTGTTCTTCCTCTCACCCATCCCTTCCTCCCACCCCAAGCCGCACCTCCATCTCCTACCTACTAACCTCATCCCACCTCCTTGGCCTGTCCGTCTTCCCTGGACTGACCTATCCCGTCCCTACCTCCCCACCTATACTCTCTCCACCTATCTTCTTTACTCTCCATCTTCGGTCCGCCTCCCCCTCTCTCCCTATTTATTCCAGAACCCTCACCCCATCCCCCTCTCTGATGAAGGGTCTAGGCCCGAAACGTCAGCTTTTGTGCTCCTGAGATGCTGCTTGGCCTGCTGTGTTCATCCAGCTTCACACTTTATTATCACTAAATGATGGATCAGTAATTTAAAACAACAACCACTACTAAAATTTATGAATAATACATTAACGTGTGCTTTACAAGAGCATTATAAAACAAAATTTGATACTGAGCCACATATGGAGATAAAAGGATAGATGACCAAAAGCTTCATCAAAGAGAAACATTATTGCAGTGTCTTAAAGGAGAATGTTGTGGTAGAGAGATGGAACGGTTTAGGGAGGAAACACTGGAGCTGAAGGCACAGCCACTAACCTCATAGTGATTGAAATTGAGACTGCATATGGAGCTAAAATTTTAATAGAGCAGATAACCTGGAACATTGTACAAAGAGTAGGTTCTCATTAATTGGGATGGTGAAGGAATGAGTCAAATAAATGGAAACAGTACCCAGAAAGAGGCAGAGAAAACAAAGGGTGAAGGAGATAAAGAGATTGCTGATGATAAGCTGGGAGAGAGACACACGCTGAATGGGTGCTCATAGGAAGTGCGCCATCTGCAGTCACCCTGTCTGCTTTTTTTTGAATCTCTCTTCGGCAGTCCTCCATTACGCCATCTGCAAACCCTATGCGTTATCATCAGCATTAAGACCACCTTCTTGCCAATTGTTTTCAGTTCTGAGTAAGAGTCATCAGACTCAAAACGTTAACTGTTTCTCCTTTGATAAATGCTGCCAGACCTGCTGAGTTTCTCCAGCAATTCCTGTTTTTGTTTCAAATTCCCAGCATCTGTAGCTCTTTGTGTTATTTAATGTTGAAGGATTGTACAACTGAAGGAGATTACAGACAAAGGTGAAGAAGAGATCATGGAGACATTTGAAAAAAAATTTGCAAACTTTGATATTGAGGCATTGCTTATTGGGTGAGCTTGTGGTAACAGGTAAATAGGACTTGTGGTGAGTTAGGACATGGACAGAAAAATTCGTATGAGCTCAGGTTTTAGATTGAGGTACTGACTGTGAATGTCTTAGAATAGCTGGACGTAACATGGCATGACTGTGATGACAAAGACATAGAATGCTGGTGAAACTCAGGTGATCTGGCTGCATTGCGGAGAGAGAAACTGAGTTCACATTTTGAGTTTGAAATGACTCTTGTTCATCAGACTTGAGACATAACTCTCTTTCACTCTGCGCAGATGCTGCCAGTGCTGTTGAGTTTCCGCAACATTCTCGATGTTTGTTTCAGATTTCCACCACCCTATGATCTTTATATGGTATGACCTGCCTGTACTGCAAGCAAAACAAAACAATTCACTGGTACATGTAACAATAATAAATCAAAGCAAAGCAAATCAACATACATTATTTTGATTTTCAGTTGTTCATTAGCTCGCCGTTTCGTTACTGTTCTAGGCAACATCATCAGTGTGAGCTTGAATTGAAGGGTTGGTGTTCTGCTCCTTTCTGAATTTATATGATCCTCTGGTGTGGTGGGTCATGTCACTTCTGCTTCTGTATTTTAGCAGTCGTCTGTATATGGGGCCTGTTTCTATGTGTTTGTTAATGGACTCCCATGTTGGGAACCAGACTTCCAGGAGTCCCCTTGCATGACTGTGGTGCGCTTGTCCCAGTATGGTCACTTTGTCCCAGTCGAACTGATGGCCCTCATTGTCCATGTGCATCGAGACAAGTGAATATAGGTCATGTTTTTTCACTGCCAGCTGGTATTCATGTATCCTGGTCATCAGTTTCCTCTCTGTTTGTCCAATGTAATGTTTATTGCACTCATTCCGTGGGATTCTGTACTTTGATTTGCTTTGCTTTGATTTATTATTACTACATGTACCAGTGAAATGTTTTGTTTTGCTTGCAGTACAGACAGATCATACCATATAAAGATCATAGGGCACTGGAAAAAGGAATACCAAGTTATGGCTGCAGTGAAGATGCACAAAAAGTGAAAGCAACATTAGAATTGAAATTTGAGTGGTCCATTCAGAAGTTTAATAACATTAAGGAAGAAGCTGTTCTTGAACCTGTTGGTGTTTGTGTTTCAGCTTTTGTATCTTCTGCCTGCTGGAAGAGGGTGGATGAGATTACAACTGGGGTGGGAGTGGTCTTCAATGATGTTGGCTGCCTTTCTGAGGCATTGTGATGTATAGATGGAGTCACTGGATGGGTGGGGTTGGTTTGCATATTGTACAGGGCCACGTTCACAGCTTTCCATAGTTTCGTACAGTCCTGGGCAGAGCAGTTGCCATACAAAGCCGTAATGCATCCACATAGAATGCTTTTCATGCATTTGCTTTTATGAATGCAAAATCTGTTCTTGATCACGAGATTTCTGGTTGGCTGACATGTCTGCTGCACCACATTCTAAATGCCTATGCAGACAACTTTCTAATAAGTTTGCCACTGGAGGATCAGAATGTTCATCAATTTTACATATAACATTGTCAACAATACTGCCTCTGCAAAACCATCTGTGCTTTTATTCACAAGGCTATGAGCTCAGAATAAGATCTAAAAGTTGGGATAACAAGTCAGCTTCACAGCTAAAGCTCATAGAACAATTACTACTGGGTCATTCAATACATTGTTATGGCAACGTTCAGAAACTTGGACTATGAAGTATAGAAATTGAACTAAAATCAAAGCTTTGAATTTTTATTTGTGGTGAATTCTTGTCAAAGGTGCTTAAAATGCAAATAATTTACTTACTTGCAGCCTTGAGAAAACGAAGATTCTTTTGTAAAATTAAATTCACGGGATGTGGGCCCCACTATCTGGGCCAGTATTTATTGCCTATCTTTAATTGCTCAGAGGGCAGTTAAGAGTCAACAACATTGCTGTGGGTCTGGTGTCACGTGTAGGCCAGACCAGATAGGGGCAACAGATTTCCTTCCATAAAGGACACTAGTGAATCAGGTGAGATCTTCCCCTGACACATCCAGAGTAGTTTCATTGTCGTCATTCAACTCCTAATTCGAGATTCTTCATGAGTTCAAATTTAACACCTGCCACAACATGGTTTGAGTCCAGGCCCTGGGAACATTGCCTGGTTCGCCACATTAACAGTCTAGTCGTAATACCCTGAGGTCATTGGCTTTCCTCTCATTGGTTGCTTGTTAAAATCAGCTGCCTTACTGGCTGACTGTTCACTTGGATTGGACCCTGTGAAGAGGAAGGAGACATTTGTAATGTATGGCAGTATGGCAATATTTGTTTCAGCCAGGACTACAAACCAGCCTGAGAGCTCATGCAGTACAATGGTCCAAAATGTAAAACTAGCCATATTCTTGCTTGTTAGTCTTGCATACTTAACAGTTGGAGAGTCTTTACTCAAACTTCAAACATAATTCAGAATTATTAGTTTCATTACATGTTCTTGGTTAAGAGCCCAGACATCTCTTATTCTCTTGAAACTTCTGAGGTCCTACTTGATTGACAGCTCTGGCTCTCTGATTTCTGCAATCAGTTTCATTATGGTTAGTTACAGAAGTTTAAATGATATCAATTGCCTGCAGCTTCAGCTATCGAAACTTTAATGGGGCTGGATGATTGACATTTTTATTGGCATGCAGTAAAAAGGAGATAATAAAGAAAAAAATTATCAATGGCTGAATGTTTCTTCTAAAATTTTTAATTTTTTTTCACGTACGTTTGTCACTTCTTGGTTCATTGCTTGTATGCAATGTACAGTGGGTGAATAAAAATGTAGAAACAGGAGTAGGCCATTCTGTCCCTTGAGGCTCTTCCATCATTGGCTAATGGCTGATCTGCGACCTCACTCCATAGACCTGCCTTTGACCCATTTCCCCTAATATTGCTGCTTAACAGAAATATTATCTATCTCAGAATTAAAATTAACAACTGATCAGGCATCAACTGTCATTTGTGGAAGATAGTTTCAATGCTCTCCCACCCATTGTATGTCGAAGTGCTCCCTAACTGCTCTCCTGAATATTCTGGCCCTAATTCTCAGACTGTGCACCTGGTTCAAGAATCTCCACTTAGTGAAAATAGTTTATTTTCATTCCACCTGTCTTTTTCTGTTAATATCTTGAAGACTTTAATCTGATCACTCCTTAACCTTTCAGACAGAAGAGGCCTAATTTGTATAACTGTCTTCATAACAGAACCCCTAATGCCCAGCTATCATGTGTATGGAGACTCCATAGCCTGGCATTGGGAATATGAGTTGGTGTGGGGGTGCATAGCTCGATATAGGATCTAGAAGGTTCTTGCAGAGCTTTTAGGTGGGTTTTGCAGTATTTTTATATTGGCATGGGGCCATTGGTGATGTGGGGGATTGTCATGAGATGGTTTGGGGAGTATGTCGGGGGGATTGTAATAGCTGACGGCTGGAGGATTCTATTTGCCTTATTCTAGGTGGAAGATGGACCTTTGAAACAGCACACCATGGATGTCTCTGAAACTATCTGGGATTGGTTTGGCTGAAGATTTCGGCAACTTCTCCAATCACTGCCAACAACAACAATCCCATTCCATTGGGAACTTTCGCCTGAGGTCAGGACAACAGGCCAGGAAATCTCCCATCTCCCACTAGCCACCTTGTAAACATAAGAGTCCAATGCAAATTGCCTACATGAAAAACTACGTGAGGATGCAGGAAGGAACTGCTGTGATCAGTTGTAATTCTAAAGGATCCATCGGTAAATTCATTTCCAGAGTTTTAAATTTCTGGTTCATTCTAAATTATCTGAAACTGGTGATATTTGGCTTTGAGTCTGAATTGTGAGCTCAGCTTACACAATAAACAAAAGCTTTCCTTCAAGCTTGAGCTCATACTGGGAAACTTTCATCTAATTAGCCAGAAGGTTCAAGAATGACATCTTTCTGAACTGTACTGGCAGTGAATGGGAATGATTTCTTGTAGCTATAAATGTGAAAGAAAACTCAGTTGAGAGTTTTATCACATTGCTTTCAGCAAAAATAATAAAATGAGTGTAAAATAGTTTTAAAAATATGAACTTGCTGGTTGCAGTGAGAATTTACAAGTAGGATATTAAAGTTGAAGTAAAATAATCCAAGCATTTGGTGGAGAGGGCAATGCTGTTAGATTTGGTCAATGTGAGACCAGCTAACAGATTGTCCAGAAATCTTGTGGGTCTCCCAAGTAATCACCTCCCTGTCCCCTTGATCCTCTGTGCTGAAGTTCCCACAGATGACATACAAAAGCTATCTGTTCCTTTATCCACCTTCCATCTGCCTCCCCCTCTCTCTCTATTTATTTCAGAGTCCCCGTCTTCTCCCCCATTTCGGAAGAAGGGTCCAGACCCGAAATGTCAGCTTTCCTGCTCCTCTGATGCTGCTTGGCCTGCTGTGTTCATGCAGCTCTATGCCTTGTTATCACTAGTACACAGTGAATTAGCTGTTGGGAAGGTGAGCATTTTAAAGAATTGAGCAAGGCTTGGCCTTCAAAGGGTCTCCTCAGTCAAAGGGATGACACCAGCTGTATGGATAGAAATGTCTAATAAGCTGGAACCTTGGGGAATGAAGACATCTGGGGGATACAGGAATCTCCATTAGATCAAGGGAACAGTGAGATACCTGCTTTGCGAATATTCCAATGAGGTCATTGAGGGCACTGGTAGAAGTGCACAATCTCAACTTTAATGCAACAAATGGGTCTGACCTTTGTTGAATGGACTGATGTCTTCCTTTACCTGGGATATTGATCTTAATAACTGATGTACCTTGAGTGCCCACTGTGGCACCTGTATCTCACACTGGTTCCAGGTTTTCATTTTAATCATGTATTTACAGACAGGACTGAGATAACTCACCAAATCTTTTCGAATCAGGAGAGTGCCCTTTAATTTTAGCATTGTTGATTCTCCATAACATTCTCTATTCTGCTGCTGTCCTTTCACATCGTCATTGCTGACAGATAACCTTAGCCATGAAACTGACATTTGAGAGAGCTGCCATTCTTCAAACTTGTCCTGGTTGGATGTGAATACTTGTCAAAAATTGCCATTTCTGGAATCTTCACTTCTGGCAAATCTTAGTTACAATGATTGATAAACAATGGGTCATATCGGAATGCTAATTTATACGGTTTATTGAGAGGCTCAAGGATTTCTTTTCCTCTGTATAAAATTAAACCAAAAACTTTTTTTTACCAGATTATCAAATTCAATATCAGTGAATTTTTTTTAACCTATGCATAGCAGGAAATATATGATTCAGTTTTCTTTCACAGACCTAAGCTTGATGAACATTTGCTTTGTTTATTGTATACAACAGTGAAACTATTGGTCTGGATGGATAACTGAGATAGCCCTCTCCAAATAAATGTGTCAAAACATGATGAATAAAGATCAGAAAGGATTACATTTCACTAGTTTCTTGCTGTCTGTGCAAATCCATTTCCTCTTATTTTGAATTTCAAGCACCCCCTCTAGGGGTAGAGAAAGGATTTTGGGGAAAAGGGGAGAGCATAAGACTGGTTGAGGTTGCCTTAGAGTCAGATAGCATTGAGTCAATGAGCTAAGTGGCCACTAGTCTGCAAACATTCCAGAGTGCTCAGATTTTGCTGGTGCTATCTGACACAATGTGTGATGTTGGGTGATGAGTCTGAGCAATTTATTGATCTGTGCAGGCATGGCAGCAGAGTTTCGAACTGTCTTCATCTGAGATCCAAACACGTCCACTTAAAGCAATAGGAACTGTTGAAAAATGGACAGGTATGTGAATGCTGACTTGACATCCTTCCTTTCTCTCTGTGTTCGAGAGCTGACACTCTAATGCCAAACTGCCTGAGATCAGCTAATTCAGCACCAGATAAGAAAAGAAAGGAAACCTTGTACTTATAAATCACCTTATCACATCTCTGTGAAAGGCCTCAATACATTTCCGACAGAATGCATTACTTGGATGTGCAGGAGCAGCTAAACTTGAAGTTTCCTGTTTCTGAGCAAAAGTGTTACCAATTGAGCCACTGGAAAGAGTTCTGATTGCATTTTGCATCACACATGGGAAATAACTGAAAATGCATTGTCTTTTAAAGTAAAACTCAAAACGTAATCATGCAACTGGGGGCAAGCAGAGGTAGGTGGGCAATGGGGAACTTCACTACGGTCACCCTAGAATTAAAGTCAAAATATTTGTAATGTTAGGTTTGATTGACAGACACTGCATGTGCATCATTCACATTGGGAACCAGAGCAGAGCAGGTACTCTGATGCACTGGCTTTCCTTACCCAGTTTATTGAAAATCGACTAAACAGTTGCAAAGAAAAAAAAGACATTTCCAGCCCAAATCATGTTTCTGCTTCATTAACAAAATTACATTGGAAATCAATGTCATGGAAACTATTGGCCATATCTCAGGATCATGTTAAACACTGTGGCAAGTCTTCAGTAATTACATCCGTTTGTCAAGGAGGTTCCTAAAATTGCAGTGTGGTTTCGGTGTGAGGAAATTATAGGCAACTTGTCAGACATCATAAATTTCTTTTTAAAAATTGTTTAATTTATGGAGGGACTGAATTCTGTGCATTGATGAAGCTACCAGTTCACCTGAACATAATTTTAATGTCATTTGGTGGATTGACACTGTGATTTAAAATGCTTTCCTTGCGGTTAACTCATTTGCAATAAATTGCAGCAAGTCCTCAACCTGACCAATTTTGACGCAGAAGACATTGAATTTAATTCTGTTACACTGCCCACTGTTCTGGATCTTGGAAGATTCGGTAATCCTCAATTTGCATTTGGATCTAAATGAACATGGAGCAAAATATTCTGTTTAGGAAACTTGAGCATGGTTTGTTCCTCGATTACAATTTATACCCAAACTGGAAACTCTGCCTTGAACACTGAACCAGATATTTGGCGCAATGGAATCTCTATCAATTTAATCTTATTAAATGCTATTCTGCAAACTAAATCCCACCTTTGGGAATCAATTTCACACCATGTTTTCATCCATTATCAGCAACTTGGCACATGTGTAACATTCAGTCCAATTCAATTGCTTATTCTTCCCATCTGTTCTACTTGCCATAAATTAATGAAGATAATTATTTTTTTTAGTGGATTAACATGCTGACATCTGCAGAAGCTACATACATGCAGATGTCCTGCTAAACCAGCATTGTAAACAAAGCTACTTTATTTCAATTTGGTTCTCTTACAATGTCATGAAGGGCAGCTTTTCAGCTCCAGCCAATGAGAAAACAAACTGTTGCTGATTCTAGGCATTGGAAAGAAAAGGAAAAGACCTGGGAATGCTCACCAAAAACTTGGGCAACCCCTGGTGCGAGAGAAGGATAGGGTTATCTTTCCAGCTCAGTTATCTTGTGCTGGAACTGGGAGATGTTAATCATTTCAGTCACATGGAATGGAAACAGACCCTTCAGTCCAACCGCTCATAAAGCTGGTCAGAGCCGGGAAGAGAGAGAAAAAAATGAATTCAAAGATAGTGAAGACAATGAAGTAAGATAAATGGAACCGCACCTCCTGTGTCTCCTCAACATCTTTCCCTGAGCTGTATCCAATATCAGGTCAAATGATGTGCCTTATAAGATGCAATTAGCATCTGCCTGCGAATAGTATGCCACCTGTACATGCAATAATTAGGATAATTTTTCTCAATTTTACAATAGCGCAGAAATTTGGGACAATTCCATGATTTCAAATTCCCTGGTAAGAAGTCTCAGCTAAGGGACGTGTGAGGCATTGTCAACATCCTCATCTTTTGCATGCGATGATAAACACAGACTCAAGACTGAACAGAGTTTGTAAGGTGTGTCCAGGAGGGTTTTCTAGAGCAGCATGTATGTAGTCCAACTCAGGAAAGGGCCATACTGGACCTGGTGCTGGGGAGTGAACCCGGCCAGGTGGTTGATATTACAGTGGGGGACTACTTTGGAAATAGTGACCACAATTCTGTAAGTTTTACAATACTCATGGACAAGGATAGGAGTGGTCCTAAAGGAAGAGTACTAAACTGGGGGAAGGCCGATTATACCAATATTCGGCAGGATCTGAGGAATGTAGATTGGGAGAAACTGTTTGAAGGTAAATCCACATTTGATATGTGGGAGGCTTTAAGGAAAGGTTGATTAGCATGCAGGAGAGACATGTTCCTGTGAAAATGAGGAAGAGAAAAGGCAAGATTAGGGAGCCATGGATGACAGGTGAAATTGTGAGACTAACCAAGAGAAAAAAGGAAGCATACGTGAGGCCTAGGTGACTGAAGACAGACGAAGCTTTGCAAGAATATCGGGAATGTAGAGCGAATCTGAAACGAGGGATTAAGAGGGCGAAGAGAGGACATGAGATATTGCTGGCAAACATGGTTAAGGAAAATCCCAAAGCCTTTTACACATATATAAAGAGCAAGAGGGTAACTAGAGAAAGGATTGGCCCACTTAAGGACAAAGAAGGAAAGTTATGCGCTGAGTCAGAGAAAATGGGTGACATTCTTAACGAGTACTTTGCATCGGTATTCACCAAGGAGAGGGACATGACGGATGTTGAGGTTAGGGATCGATGTTTGCTTAGTCTAGTTCAAGTTGACATAAGGAAGGAGGAAGTGTTAGGTACCCTAAAAGACATTAAGGTGGACAAGTCCCCAGGTCCGGATGGGATCTACCCAGGTTCATGAGGGAAGCGAGAGAGGAAATAGCTGGGGCCCTAACAGATATCTTTGCAGTGTCCTTAGACACGGGTGAGGTCCCGGAGGACTGGAGACTTGCTAATGCTGTCCCCTTGCTAATGTTGTTTAAAAAGGGCAGCAAGGATAATCCAGGTAATTATCGACTGGTGAGCCTGACGTCAGTGGTAGGGAAGCTACTGGAGAAGATACTGAGGGATAGGATCTATTCCCATTTGGAAGAAAATGGGCTTATCAGTGATAGGCAACATGGTTTTGTACAGGGAAGGTCATGTCTTACCAACTTAATAGAATTGTTTGAGGACTTGACAAAGTTGATTGATGAGGGAAAGGCTGTAGATGTCATATACATGGACTTCAGTAAGGCGTTTGGTAAGGTTCCCCATGTCAGGCTGATGAAGAAAGTGAAGTCACATGGGGTCCAGGGTGTGCTAGCTAGATGGATAAAAAACTGGCTGGACAACAGGAGACAGAGGGTAGTAGTAGAAAGGAGTTTCTCAAATTGGAGACCTGTGACCAGTGGTGTTCCACAGGGATCTGTGCTGGGACCACTGTTGTTTGTGATATATGTAAATGATCTGGAAGAAGGTGTAGGTGGTCTGATCAGCAAGTTTGCTGATGACACTAAGATTGGTGGAGTAGCTGATAGTGAAGGGGACTGTCAGAAATTACAGCAGAATATAGATAGACTGGAGAGTTCGGCAGATAAATGGCAGATGGAGTTCAATCCGGGCAAATGCGAGGTGATGCATTTTGGAAGATGAAATTCAAGGGCGAACTATACAGTAAATGGAGAAGTCCTAGGGAAAATTGATGAACAGAGAGATCTGGGTGTTCAGGTCCATTGTTCCCTGAAGGTGACAACACAGGTCAATAGGGTGGTCAAGAAGGCATACGGCATGCTTTCCTTCATTGGACGGGGTATTGAGTACAAGAGTTGGCAGGTCATGTTGCAATTGTATAGGACTTTGGTTCGGCCACATTTGCAGTACTGTGTACAGTTCTGGTCGCCACATTACCAAAAGGATGTGGATGCTTTGGAGAGAGTGCAGAGGAGGTTCACCAGGATGTTGCCTGGTATGGAGGGTGCTAGCTATGAAGAGAGGTTGAATAGATTAGGATTATTTTCATTAGAAAGACGGAGATTGAGGGGGGACCTGATTGAGGTCTACAAAATCATGAGGGGTATAGACAGGGTAGATAGCAAAAAGCTTTTTCCCAGAGTGGGGGACTCAATTACTAGGGGTCATGAGTTCAAAGTGAGAGGAGGAAAGTTTAAGGGAGATATGCGTGGAAAGTTCTTTATGCAGAGGGTTGTGGGTGCCTGGAACGCGTTGCCAGCGGAGGTGGTAGACGCAGACACGTTAGTGTCTTTTAAGATATATTTGGACAGGTACATGGATGGGCAGGGAGCAAATGGACACAGACCGTTAGAAAATAGATGACAGGTTAGACAGAGGATCTTGATCGGCGCAGGCTTGGAGGGCCGACAGGCCTGTTCCTGTGCTGTAGGTTTCTTTGTTCTTTGTTTGACTCCATCTACCCACACAGGAGAAGAGAAAAGATCCCATGGCTACTATTACAGAGAAGATCAGAGCAGTTATTCCTGGTGTCCTGGTCTGTGTGTTACACAGTGACTGCATGTCAAAAATATTTTGTGGCAACCAGTAACGTACATTTGTGCCAATTGTAGTCATGAACGGTGATGCATAAATGTAAATCTTCCCTTTTTCCAACACAAGAAGATTCAAGAAGAGTGCAAGATTTTGATTTCCACTCCCACACTGATATTGTGGTATTTTCTTGGCCTCGTTAGTAACTGTAACTGGGCTGGCATGATAAGAATGACAAGATCTAGCATTTTGCTAGATTTCCGTAAGACCATAAGACATTGGAGCCGACATTAGCCCATTCAGCCCATCGAGTCTGCTCCACCATTCAATCATGGTTGATAAGTTTCTCCACCTCATTCTCTTGCTTTCTCCCTGTAACCCTTCATCCTTTTGAAAATCATAGAATCATGGAATCTCTATGGTGTAGAAACAGGCCATTTGGCCAAACAAGAACCTATCTATCTCTGTTGTAAATAGACTCAATGACCCGGTCTCCACAGCCTTCAGTGGCAGTGAATTCCACAGATTCACCGCTCTCTGGCTGAAAAAGTTTCTCCTAAAGGTCTTCCCTTTACTCTAAGGCTGTGCTTTTGGTCCTAGTCTCTCATGCTGGTGATATTCCAGTTCTCTGGGACCCTCCCTGACTCCAGCAATTCCTGAAAGATCACTGCTAACGCTTCCACTCTCTCTTCAGCTATCTCCTTTAGAACTCTGGGGTGTAGCCCATTTGGTCCAGGTGATCCCTGACTCTCTTGAATTTTTGGAATATTACTCGGGTCTTCCACTGTGAAGACTGACACAAAGTACATAGTCAGTTCCTTAGCCATTTCCTTGTTTCCCCATTACTACTTCAGCAGTGCCATTTTCCAACTGTCCTTTGTCCACTTTTGCCTCTCTTTTGCCAGTTATGCATCTAAAGAAACTCTTGCAATTTTCTTTTATATTACTGGCTAGCTTACCCTCATATTTAATCTTCTCCCTCCTTAGCTCTCTTTCAGTTTTCCCCTGTTGGTCCTTGTAGACTTCCCAGCCCTCTGGTTTCCCACTACCCTTCACCACATTATATACTTTCTCTTTTGCTTTTATGCTATCCCTGACTTCCCTTGTCATTCATAATTGCCTTATCATCCCTATACCATGGTTCTTTTTACTCAGGATGAAGTTTTGCTGTGTCTCCCAAATTACTTCCCAAAGCTCCTGCTCTTGCTGTTCCACTGTCTTTCCTGCTAGTATCCTCTCCCACTCGATTCTGGTCAGCTCCTCCCTCATACCTCTGTAGTTGCCTTTATTCAATTGTAATATCATTACATCAAATTGCACCTTCTCCCTCTCAAATTGCAGAGAAAATTCTATCCTATTATGAACACTGTTTCTGAAGGGTTCCTTCATCTTAAGCTCCTTTATCAAGTCTGCCCCATTGCACAACACTAAATGTAAAATTGCTTGTTCCTTGGAGGGCTCCACCACAATCTGCTCCAAAAAGCCATCTCATGGACATTCCACAAATTCCTTTCCTGCAATCCACTACCAACCTGATTTTCCCAGCTACCTGCAGATTGAAATCCCCTATGATTACTGCAACATTGTCTTTCTTACACACTTTTTCTATCTCCTGGTGCATTTTGTGTTTCACATCCTGACTACTGTTTGGAGGCCCGTACATAACTCCCACTGTGGTTTTCTTCACCTTTGCAATTTCTCAACTCTACCTACACTGATTCTACATCACTCCCTCCCTACTTTGTTTTTTGCTGTTGATTTAAGTTCACTTCTCACTAATAAGGCAACCCCATCCCTGCTGTCCACTTGCCTGTCTTTTTGATAGGATGTATATCCTTGAATATTTAGCTCCCAGTTCTGATCCTCTTACAGCCATGATTCTGTGATGTCCACCATGTCATACCTGCCAATTTTGATCTGTGCGACAAGCTTATTTACCTTATTTCACATACTGCATGCGTTCAGATATATTAGCCATCCGTCTTCTCATTGCCCTGTGTTTATCCAGTGTGCTCAAAGTTTGATTCCTAACATTTTCCAAATAATCTGCCCTTTTTTTTCTGCTGGAGACTTTAATAACCTCTCCTGAGTTCTCCTTTCCTTTCGTTTTTTTTTTCATTTCACATTTTGTCATAGAGGTGACAAAGTTGCTGTAGCCCCTGCCTCATTCCCCCTTTCAGAATCCTTGCTGCACGTCTGAGTTCAGGAACAGCTCAAGAGGTCACAGGCAAGAGCATGCCTCTGGCGTCCTTTGCCCAGAACCATAAAACATACAAAAGCAAGTTTTAAATTTCATTTCAGAGCTCCACCCTTGGATGTTTTAAAATACTTCGGAACTTTTGGCTGCTTGACCTTCAGTTCATTAACTTCTAATTCTTCTATAGCACTCTGGTGTGGATTGGGTATGTCAGCAATTCAGAGGACGGAAACTGGTTGACATCTGCTGTATGATAAATTGTTGAAATATGGTGGGGACTCTGTTAGGACAGGCTATCAATTTAAGACTGAAACGAGTAGGTATTTTTTCTCTCAGAGGGTTGGGGGGGCAGAGTTCATGTATATAATTAAGGCTGAGACAGATGGATTCTTCATCAGTTGGGAAATCAAGGATGGCAGGGAAAGGGCTAGAAAGTGGACACGAGGAACGTCAGTTAAGCCATGATCTTATTGAATAGCAGAGCAGGCTCAAGGGGCTGAATGGCCTACTCTTGTTTCTACTTTTGATCTCATGATCACTTGCTGACAGTGCTGCTGGATCACTTCTTTTCAAGGCTGGTGGGATCAGTTCCCTGTTTTGTCACTACCTCATGCCATTCGCACAATATTTCTGTTTCCACAACGCTTTTGATATCATGTGGCTGTGCCACTGTCACTCCAGTTAATGAATCATCCCCAGAGCACTGTTCAGTCATTCCCTCATTTGGCAACACATGTGTTTTTACTTTGTCCCCTTCCTTTTGTATTGTTTCATTTATTCATTTACAGTATGTGTTCATTCTGATGAATCTTTCTCTTATTCTCACTGATCTGCTGTATAAACATTTTAGTCTCAACATTTGCAATTCTGTTTGCTTTGTTGTATTTAGAGTACAGTTTAGTTCTGGTAAGTTGTATTTATAATGTGCCCTAAATTATTCACACCATTCCCTGCAGTTAGCACCAAGAGATGCGACTTCTGCTGCACTTATTGAAAAAGGGGTATTTTCATAAATTAAACTCAAGCCATGTGCCTTTTCCTCACCTGCATGTCAATGAAAAATTTGCACGAACAAACATTCCCCTTGAAATTACATTACCATCATTAAACAGAAGACCAATATCAATCAATTAAAATGTTCTGTGTGGTCATAACCATGGAAACTAGACAGGATCAATATTTTTGTTGCTGCTTTGAGTACACATCAAAAGATAGATTTTTCTTCATGGTTGCCACTGCTTGCTCACTAGATGCAGCGTACCGCAGGAAAAGCAGTAGCCCATTGTTTATCAACCCCTGGCTCAATGGCTTGTTGTAAATCTAGCTCCTGGCTGGGCCCTGTACAGAAACAAGAATCTGGAAGGATACACGAATATAGCAGGTCCTTAGCTGACAATGCTGCCAAAAAAAAGTTAATAAAATCATTTCCCCCATTTTTCATGGGAATGGGTAGTAACATTTGTTGTTTATTCCTAACTCTCTTTTAACCGAGTGACCCATTTCAGAGGGCATTTAGGAGTCAATCACATTGTTATGGTCCTGAAGTCACATGCTGGTCGGATCAGGTAATCACTGAAAGGAAATTAGTAAAGCAGATGAGTTTTTAGCAACAATCAGTGGGAATGATCATGGCCGTCACTGAGACTAATGTAATAACTCCAAGCTTTCCCATATATGTTTAAGTTCCCCCAAGCTACCACATTAGGACTTAAACTCAAATGATTGTTCAAGCATTATCTGAGGCCTCTGGGCTATTGATGTTGTGACATTGCTGCGACACCAGCATTTGCTAAACATTCAAAACAAAGGTGAGTCCACCTGCCAAGAGCACATGGTAACAGAGTGTGATATATTAGCACTGAAAGAATCGGTTAACTTACATGAAGCAGAGAGTGAGTTTTCTTCGGGTGAGTGAGCTATAACTGGTGGAGTGTCAAAGAGGTCAACTGTTTGAACTAATATCAATCCCTTGCCTAAAGGGCATGGAAATGTGTTTGTTAAATCTTTTGTTGACAGGTGGGTGGGAATGCTAGTTTTCAACTGGAGGTAAGGTGTCTGCAAAGGAATGTAGAAAGGTTAAGCAAATGAGCAAAACTTTGCTAGGTGGAATATAAACATCTGAAAACTAACCTTTCAGCTCAGCGAGCAAACTCACATCCAGAAACTCAACCTGAGCTACAAATCTTCTCAAAACTCGCTTGGTGGAATATAAAGTGGGTAAATATGAACTTTTATGGGAAGACTATAAAAACAACATATTATTTAAATGGAAAGAATTGTAGATCTCAGTGACGCAGAGGGATCTGGGTATTCTGACAGATGAAGAACAAGTAATTAGTCTGCAGGTACACCAAGTCAATGGAAAGATGAATGTAATATTGGAGTTTGTTAGAAGTGGAATTGAATGTAAGAGTGAGGAAATGTTATTGCATTTGTACAAAGCCTTGGTGAGACCACATCTGGAGTGTTGAGAACAATTTGGTTTCCTGATTTGGAAAAGGACATCATTGTATTCGAAGCAGTCAAGAGAAGTTTTACTCCTGACGTATTCCTGGCATGAAGGCCTTCTGTTATGAAGAAAGATTTTTAGCTGGACCTTCAACCACAAATGGAGATCTCAGTAAATCTATAACATCATGAGGAGATTGGGTATGCTGGATACTGGGATGATGGAGAGAAAGGGGTTATTCAAACTAAGTGATGCAGTTTCAGGAGAAGAGGTCTCATTTTTAAGACTAGAGAAGAAGAATCTTTTCTCTCAGATGTTGGTTAGTCTGTAGGATTCTCTTCCACAGAAAGCAGTGGAGGCTCTGGTCATTAAAACAGTGATAGGTACATTTTTGCGAGCTGATAAGTGAAAGACACACACAGCAACCATAATCCTCTTGTATAGTGGCACAGATATGATAGGCTGAGTCATCTCCTGCTGTTCCAAAGTCCAGTGTCCTTGTGTAAAATCTTCAACAGATTTTCTGCTCAACAAATTGAGGAAAATCTGTAAGATCAGAGCAGGAGTAGGCCATTTAGCCCATCAAGTCTTCTCCTCCATTCAATGCGATTAAAGGTAAATCTGACAATCTTCAACTCCACTTTCCTGCTTTTGCCCCATAACCCTTGATTCCCTTCTTGATTAAAAATGTATCTCAGCCTTCAATGTAGTTCATGACCCAGCCTTGACTGGGTATGAGATACTACAGATTCACTACCTTATTCTAGCATGAGCTTTCTTTCAATATCATTTATTAATTCCTGACTGGAATGAGCCCTTCCTTATCAACTAGTCTAGGATAAGCACTGTGTTTTATAGTTTCAACTCAGAGCTGTCCTTACCCATCCATGAAGCAACTTTAATTCAATTCTAAAGGCTCTGGAAATATTGAAGAGGCATTTGATGGTAGAATGGTAGTGGTGATGATGAATCTGTGTGATGGCATGCAAGATACTGTGTGGAGGGAAGGATTAATTATTTGATTTGTTATTGTCACATGTACAGAGATACAGTGAAAAATATTGTTTTATGTGCTATCAGAGTATCAGAGTGCTCTCACATCAGAATAAGGAGAGGTTGAAGATGTCCGTGAATACCCCTACCACATGGTCTGTGCAGGGTCTGGGTGCACAGCTAAGGTCTCTATCCAGATGGTCTGTGCAGGATCTGGGTGCACAGCTAAGGTCTCTATCCAGATGGTCTGTGCAGGATCTGGGTGCACAGCTAAGGTCTCTATCCAGATGGTCTGTGCAGGATCTGGGTGCACAGCTAAGGTCTCTATCCAGATGGTCTGTGCAGGATCTGGGTGCACAGCTAAGGTCTCTATCCAGATGGTCTGTGCAGGATCTGGGTGCACAGCTAAGGTCTCTATCCAGATGGTCTGTGCAGGATCTGGGTGCACAGCTAAGGTCTCTATCCAGATGGTCTGTGCAGGATCTGGGTGCACAGCTAAGGTCTCTATCCAGATGGTCTGTGCAGGATCTGGGTACATAGCTAAGGTCTCTATCCAGATGGTCTGTGCAGGATCTGGGTGCACAGCTAAGGTCTCTATCCAGGCCAGTCGCTTTCTGTAGTTTTACCCTCAAAAGGGCCGATTGGGCATCTACAGCAATGATTGTGGGTATGGATGCATCTGAGGCTGATGGGATAGGTGACACCATTTCATTGTCCTTCTGTTCAAAACAAGCATAGAATCCACTGATCTCAGCGGGGAGGGAGGTATTGTTGTCAGTGATTCTACTCAATCTCATTTTGTAGCTCAATATATAGTGTAACAGTTGATGTGTGTTTGTGTGGTTACTCTGGGACTTGAGTTTCATTTGGTACTGTCTCTTGGCATCTCTGATGGTTTTGTGTAGATCGTACCTATGTTCCCTGTAGAGGTCAGGGTCACCAGAATTGAATGCCTCAGACCTGGACATCAGTAGCGAGTGGATCTTCTGGTTCATCAAGGTTTCTGGATTGGGGAGCACACGGATTGACTTCTTTGGTATACAATTTGTTATTATCATTAAACCTTCTCTTCAACAAGCAATGTTGGATTCACCTTTTGGATTTTTTTCATAAATGGAAATATTTGGTTTGAACGTTGTCTAATATATGCCGTCACAGCAAATGTTAGCAAATAAGATGTTAAAGTTACAGTTGGAATCAGTAGCTTTTCACTGTCAGGAATCCATAAAACATTGCCAGACGTCACACAAGTCAAACCATTCCAGTCAGTCTTCTTATTGCCGAGAACGAGATGACACTGGAGATATCTTAATGCAAAACTTTCTCCCCAAAGTTAGACAGCTGTGTACTGCGTCTTATTGCTAATTTGAGCTCTGAGGTTGAAAGGGCTGGTATCATCTGTAATGTCATCAACTTTCCAAATTAGCATTTCCTGTATGACAGAGTAAGAGTTTGAAAATGTTTAGAGCAATGCTCCATGCACTTGCAATAAAATCTGTGTAGCCTCTGAACTTATGGAAGAAAAGCAGCCATTTTTTGCATCAGGTATCTTCTAATTCACCATTGTTGTGAGGGAAGAAAGTTTGATTGTCTCATGGCTTGAAGCAGCCTTATCTAATTTTATAAAAATACTTTAGTTCCATGTTCAATGTCCGACATCATTATAACATTTGACTGTACAGTATCCATTTTCAGTCATGGACTGTATAACTGGTCTGGCAGTGTATGTGTTCAAAATGGGATTGGTTCTTGGCCAGGGTAGAGATCATATCATTGAGAAGGGAAGTGGATCAGCAGTTTACAAATAGTCGATGTGAATTAAGAAATTCTTAGAATAAATCAGGCTTCTGGACATTTTCACTGTTTCATGATAACCTACATTTTTTTTACTCGGTGACAACACTTTCTTTAACTCTGTTAGATTTATACCGAGGTACTTGAACTTAAGATGGCACCAATAAGGGGAGCCATTGTAGAAACTTTTCACTGTACTCCTGTACTGGACTACATGCGACAATAAGGGATATTCTATTCTGTGCTCAATTCTATTTCAACAGAAAAATCCTACAGAAATTTATATTATTTCGTCCTAATATGTCACTATCTTAATGAAAACTAGTGACAGTGTATAAATTGAGAAATATTTAAAACGTAATCCTCGGACAAGTGTATTTGTTATAAAGAATATGGTGTAGTGGCGTTGTAACGAGGTAAAGACCATCAAAGTTGTGAAATCAAATCTCGCCAGAAGAGGTTGTGAATTAAAATGTACTAAATCTGATAAATTATGACTACAAACAAAACAGAAATTACTGGAAATGCTCAGTAGGTCTGGCAGCATCTGTGAAGTGAAATCAGAATTAATGTTTTGCCTCCAGTGGCCTTTCCTACTGAGTTTTTCCGGCAATTTAAGGTTTAGTTGTTGAATCGCAGCATCTGCAGTTCTTTTGGTTTTTACTGAGCTGATAAATTATGGACTGGTTTGTTATAAAAAACAAGCAGACAATTGAGGTAAAGGAACACTTATCTGGTTTAGCACTTATTGTGAGTCCATTCTAAATCCCACACGAAAATAGAACATAGAACATAGAACATTACAGCGCAAAACAGGCCCTACGGCCCTCGATGTTGATCTGTAAAACCAATCTGAAGCCCATCTAACCTACACTATTCCATTATCACCCACATGTTTATCCAGTGACCATTTAAATACTGTTGCAGGCAGGGCATTCCACGCCCTTACTACTCTCTGAGCAAAGAACCTACTTCTGACATCTGTCATATATCTATCACCCCTCAATTTAAAGCTTTGTCCCCTCGTGCTCGCCGTCACCATCCGAGGAAAAAGGCTCTCACTGTCCACCCTATCTAATCCTCTGATCATCTTGTCTGTCTCTATTAAGTCACCCCTTAACCTCCTTTGCTCTAACGAAAACAGCCTCAAGTTCCTCTGCTTTTCCTCATAAGACCTTCCCTCCATACCAGGCAACATCCTAATAAATCACCTCTGCACCCTTTCCAATGCTTCCACAACTTTCCTATCATGCGGCGACCAGAACTGTACACAATACTCCAAGTGCGGCCACACCAGAGTTTTATACAGCTGCAACATGACCTATGTCTCCAAAACTCAATCCCTCTACCAATAAAACCTAACACACATACACTGCCTTAACACCCCTATCAATCTGAGTGGCAACTTTCAGGGATCTATGCACATGTACACCGAGATCTCTCTGCTCATTCACACTAGCAAGAATCTTACTGTTAGCCCGGTACCCTGTATTCCTGTTACTCCTTCCAAAGTGAATCACCTCACATTTAACTCCATGTGCCACCTCTCAGCCCAGCTCTGCAGGATATCCATGTCACTCTGTAACTGCAACATCCTTCTGCACTATCACAATTCCACTGACTTTAGTGTCATTGCAAATTTACTAGCCCATCCTTCCAGGTCATTTATAAAAATGACAAACAGCAGTGGCCCCACAACAGATCCTTGCGGTACACACTAGTAACTGAGGTCCAGGATGAACATTTCCCAGCAACCACCACCCTCTGTCTTCTTACAGCCAGCCAATTTCTGATCCAAATGGCTAAATTACCCTTAATCCCATACCTCCGTATTTTCTGCAATAGCCTACCATGGGCAACCTTATCAAACCTTTTACTGAAATCCACATACACCACATCAACCGCTTTACCCTCATCCACCTGTTTGGTCACCTTCTCAAGAACTCAATAAGGTTTGTGAGGCACGACCTACCCTTCACAAAACCGTGTTGACTATCCCTAATCAAATTATTCCTTTCTAGATGAATATAAATCATATCTCTTATAATCCTTTCCAACACTTTATCCACAATTGGGGCGGCACGGTGGCTCAGTGATTAGCACTGCAGCCTCACAGCACTGGGGACCCGGGTTTAATTCCAACCTCGGGTGACTGTCTGTGTGAAGTTTGCACATTCTCCACGTGGGTTTCCTCCGGGTGCTCCGGTTTCCTCCCACAGCCCAAAGATGTGCAGGCTAGGTGGATCGGCCATGCTAAGTTGCCCGTAGCGTTCAGGGGTGTGTGTGTTATAGGGGGATGGGTTGTGGTGGAATGCTTCAAGGGGCGGTGTGGACTTGTTGGGCCGAAGGGCCTGTTTCCATACTGTGGGGAATCTAATCTAACCAAAGTAAGGCTCACTGGTCTGTAATTACCAGGGCTGCCTCTACTCCCCTTCTTGATCAAGGGGACAACATTTGCTATCCTCGACAACATTGTCTTTTTCCTGTGTGAATGCTGACGAAAAATATTCATTTAACGCCTCTCCTATCTCTTCGGACTCCACACACAACTTCCCACTACTGTCCTTGACTGGCCCCATTCTCACTCTAGCCATTCCTTTATTCCTGACATACCTATAGAAAGCATTAGGGTTTTCCTTTATCCTACCTGCCAAAGACTTCTCATGTTCTTAGCTCTCTCTTTCGATCCTTCCTGTCTAACTTGTAACTCCCAAGCGCCCTAACTGAGCCTTCAGGCCTCATCGTTACATAATCCTTCTTCTTCCTCTTGATAAGAGATTCTACTTCTTTAGTAAACCACTGTTCCCTCGCTTGACCACTTCCTCCCTGCCTGACAGGTTCATACTTAAGGACATGCATTAGCTGTTCCTTGAGCTAGCTCCACATTTCAATTGTGCCCAACCCCTGCAGCTTCCTTCCTATGTATTCTAAATCTTGCCTAATCGCATCATAATTGCTTTTTCCCCAGCTGTAACTCTTGCCCTGCGGTATGTACCTACCCCTTTCCATCGCTAAATTAAATGTAACCGAACTGTGGTCACTATCACCAAAGTGCTCACCTACCTCCAAATATAACACCTGGCCTGGTTCATTACTCAAAAAACAAAAAAATTGTGGATGCTGGAGATCTGAAACAAATGGAAACAGAAATTGCTGGAGAAATTTGGCATGTTTGAAGCATCTGTGGAAAGAAATTTACAGGTTGAATCCAGTGACTTATTTTCAGCTCTGAAGAAGGATCACTGGATTCAGAATGTTAATTGTGTTCCGCTCACAGCCCTTGCCATACTTGCCGAGTTTCTCCAGTGATTTGTGTTTCTGTGTGTCCCAGCTCCATGCCTCCTGGTTCATAAGACTTTCTGGATGAAACAGGGTGGAAAATAAATGCTGCTTACTTTTGTCTCCAATTACAAATATAATAAACTTATGCATTACATGAAAATCCCTCTTCCTGCTTTGTGGGTGCAAGAATCCTTGGGTTTTCCAAGATTACATTTATACCACATTTTTCAGTGTCAGGGTAAAGTTGAGCTGGCTTCACCAATGATGCTAAACATGCTTATTATTAATTGAATGTTAAGATTGCCCAGCAGCTCTGGCAATATTTGTGGAGAAAATGCAGAACTGTTCTGTAGAAGGATCACTGGGACTGAAAGAGTCCTCTCTCCAGATGCTGCCGTACTGGCTGAGTTTTTCCAATGATTTCTGTTTTTGTTTCTGGTTTCCAGCATCTGCAGTTCTTTAGTTTTAGTGATAATGGGAACTGCAGATGCTGGAGAATCCAAGATAACAAAGTGTGGGGCTGGATGAACACAGCAGGCCAAGCAGCATCTCAGGAGCACAAAAGCTGACGTTTCGGGCCTAGGCCCTTCATCAGGGAGGGGGATGGGGTGAGGGAACTGGAATAAATAGGGAGAGAGGGGGAGGCGGACCGAAGATGGAGTGAAAAGAAGATCGGTGGAGAGTAGAGTATAGGTGGGGAGGTAGGGAGGGGATAGGTCAGTCCAGGGAAGACGGACAGGTCAAGGAGGCGGGATGAGGTTAGTAGGTAGAAAATGGAGGTGCGGCTTGAGGTGGGAGGAAGGGATGGGTGAGAGGAAGAACAGGTTAGGGAGGCAGAGACAGGCTGGGCTGGTTTTGGGATGCAGTGGGGGGAGGGGAGATTTTGAAGCTGGTGAAGTCCACATTGATACCATTGGGATGCAGGGTTCCCAAGTGGAATGTGAGTTGCTGTTCTTGCAACTTTCGGGTGGCATCATTGTGGCACTGCAGGAGGCCCATGATGGACGTGTCATCTAAAGAATGGGAGGGGGAGTTGAAATGGTTCGCAACTGGGAGGTGCAGTTGTTTGTTGCGAACCGAGCGGAGGTGTTCTGCAAAGCGGTCCCCAAGCCTCTGCTTAGTTTCCCCAATGTACAGGAAGCCACACCGGGTGCAATGGATTCAATATACCACATTGGCAGATGTGCAGGATAACATGTGCTTGATATGGAAGGTCATCTTGGGGCCTGGGATAGGGGTGAGGGAGGAGGTGTGGGGGCAAGTGTAGCACTTCCTGCGGTTGCAGGGGAAGGTGCCGGGTGTGGTGGAGTTGGAGGGGAGTGTGGAGCGGACAAGGGAGTCGCGGAGAGAGTGGTCTCTCCGGAAGGCAGACAAGGGTGGGGATGGAAAACTGTCTTGGGTGTTGGGGTCGGATTGTAGATGGCGGAAGTGTCGGAGGATGATGCGTTGTATCCGGAGGTTGGTGGGGTGGTATGTGAGAACGAGGGGGATCCACTGGGGGCGGTTGTGGCGGGGGCGGGGTGTGAGGGATGTGTTGCGGGAAATGTGGGAGACACGGTCAAGGGCGTTCTCGACCACTGTGGGGGGGGAAGTTGCGGTCCTTGAAGAACGTGGACATCTGGGATGTGCGGGAGTGGAATGCCTCATCCTGGGAGCAGATGCGGTGGAGGCGGAGGAATTGGGAATAGGGGATGGAATTTTTGCAGGAGGGTAGGTGGGAGGAGGTGTATTCTAGGTAGCTGTGGGAGTCAGTGAGCTTGAAATGGACATCAGTTTCTAGCTGGTTACTTGAGATGGAGACTGAGAGGTCCAGGAAGGTGAGGGATGTGTTGGAGATGGTCCAGGCGAACTTGAGGTTGGGGTGGAAGATGTTGGTGAAGTGGATGAACTGTTCAAGCTCCTCTGGGGAGCAAGAGGCGGCGCCGATATAGCCATCAATGTAACGGAGGAAGAGGTGGGGATTGGGGCCAGTGTAGGTGTGGAAGAGGGACTGTTCCGCGTAACCTACAAACAGGCAGGCATAGCTTGGGCCCATGCAGGTATCCATGGCCACCCCCTTTGTCTGTAGGAAGTGGGAGGAATCGAAAGAGAAGTTGTTGAGGGTAAGGTTGAGTTCGGCTAGGCGGATGAGGGTGTCGGTGGAGGAAGATTGGTCGGGCCTGCGGGACAGGAAGAAGCGGAGGGCCTTGAGGCCATCTGCATGATGAATACGGGTGTATTGGGACTGGATGCCCATGGTGAAAATGAGGTGTGGGGGCCAGGGAATTGGAAGTCCTGGAGCAGGTGGAGGGTGTGGGTTCTTTAGTTTTGTTTTGTTTAAGATCATACTGACTGCACTAGAGTCTTATTGCCAACTTGGTCAGGTTGATGTTTCATTGACAACATAATGACTATGTTAGTTTGAGGTAACTAGTTGAACCCAGCCCATAAAGAACAAAAACAACGTTGCTGGAAAAGCTCAGCAGGCCTGGCAGCATCTGTGGAGGAGAAAACAGAGTTAACATTTCGGATCCAGTGGCCCGTCCTCAGAGAGCCAATAATGACGTAGATTTTCTGTCTGAAAATCTGTACATTTTGGAAATTAGGAGTATGCTTTGAGCAATTTGCTCAGGACAAAGTGTTGGGCCCAGCTGTTTGTGAACTCTCACAGATATTGCAGGTCACAGGACTGTTACCTTCAAACCTCTCTACTGAGGTGGGAATACAGCTATACCAGCTCTTGCCTCAATTAAGTACAATGGATGGGCTTGGACCCACTTCCTTGAGGTCAATTTGGAATATTCCAGGCCCCCAGGGAATCCTGGGATGTACAATTAATCTCTGCCTCTTCTTTTCCTATCACTGTACATGTGAATGTCAAACATTCGGAAAATGTAACCCTCTCATTAAACATTGTTTTCAGCACAGGCTGAATTCTTCACCAGGAAGATTTAATAATTGCCATTCACATGTAAACAGGAAATCTATATATAGGCCCATTAAATATATAGTGTACAGCTTCTTAAAGCATAGGACCTTGAGTATGTAAATCTAATGAGTCCACTCATTATAATTCAGTGTTTTGCAAATGCTTTCTGTTGTCAGTGAAATAATTTGGAAATACTGATATTGTTCCAGACTGTTAAGTTTATAAACATTTCACTAGATACTTTGCTTTTCACAGCTGCTAATTTTTTAAAATAGCAGCTTTTCAGTGTGACACAATTTTTCCTGATTACAAAACCTAATTTAGTTTGGAGCATATCTTCATGATGAGTGCTAATGTTGTCTTTTAGAAAATAGAAGAGAAATTTATCCTGAAATAGTAATTCAGCAAGTGTGGTGGCTAGAAGTACAATTCTATACTGTTTTTTTAAAAAGATTTTAGACTTTAACAGAATGCCTGTGTCTTTGTTATGAGATAAATTACATTGTTCTATATTTTTGAGTTGAAAAAAGACCACTACAAATGCTGGTGAAATCAAAATATCAGAAGTACACATGGGGAACGTCAGCACCTGAAGAGAGCAAAAACAGAAATTGCTCAGCAGGTCTGGCAGCATCTGCGAAAAGAAATCAGAGTTAACGTTTCAGGTCCGATGATCCTTCCTCAGAACTGATGGTAGCTAGGAAGGTGTTGATTTATATGCAGAAGATGGAGTTGAGGAAGAGGGCAACAAGTAAATGATAGGTAGGGTTAGAGCCTAATGAGAGAGAAGACCAGTTGGACAAAGGACTGGATACTTCCTCCTTACCCCCTCCCCCCACCCTATTTTCTGCGTACAAACCAACATTTTCTTAGCTACTATCAGTTCTGAGGAAGGGTTACCAGATCTCAAACATTAACTCTGATTTCCCTTCACAGATGCTGCCAGACCTGCTGAGCTTTTCCAGCAACTTTGTTTTTGTTTTTTATTTACAGCTTCCGCAGTTCTTTTAGTTTCTGAAGCGATCAAAGCCAGATTAATTTTGGGTTCTTGACTGTTAAAGAGATCTGGGAACAAAAGAATAAACAAGTGCATTTGGCTTGGCCAACAATAAGAGAAGCAATGAGGAGATAGGGTGGAAGAGGAGACAGATTAAGTAAAGATGGAACTCTGACATTGTGTAAATGTACTGATGATAACCAAAAGGTTCCCAACTTAGTCAAGTGAGAACCAAAAGAACTGCAGATGCTGTAAATCAGGAACAAAACTGGAAGTTGTTGGAAAAGCTCAGCAGGTCTGGCAGCATCTGTGAAGAAAAAAAACAGAGTTAATGTTTCAATGATAATGGGAACTGCAGATGCTGGAGAATCCAAGATAATGAAATGTGAGGCTGGATGAACACAGCAGGCCCAGCAGCATCTCAGGAGCTCAAAAGCTGAGGTTTCGGGCCTAGACCCTTCATCAGGTCTAGGCCCGAAACGTCAGCTTTTGTGCTCCTGAGATGCTGCTGGGCCTGCTGTGTTCATCCAGCCTCACATTTCATTATCTTGAGTTAATGTTTCAAGGCCGGTTCTGAGGAAGGGTCACTGGACCCAAAATGGTAACTCTAATTTTTTTCTTCACAGACGCTGTCAGACCTGCTGATCTTTTCTAGCAACTCCTGTTTTAGTTCATCGAGTCAGTGCAGATTATCTTGCCTAATGTGCTGAATTCTCAATTTCCTCCTTGTATCTAGAATTTGGAACATTACCGATAGGGTGCTCATTTCTTGCTCTGTCCACCAATCAGCACTTGAAGAGGATTATACAATTTTGGTTAAGTGTATTAATGGCTACTGTGTGAAATGGTCAATGTTGTTAAGAACCAATGATTTGGTGGGAAAGTTGTAGGTGATATAGGATAATCACCTTGGTTGGGTAGTTAACAGCCATTATTTTATTAATTCTTTTCTTTGGAATCTCTTGTGGTGCGGTGTAGCTTCCCTACCTCTGAGCTAAGAGACCCAGTTTCGAAGGTGGACCTGCTCCAGGGGTGTTTACTGACGTCTCTGAATGGGTTGATTAGAAATATACTAATTCCTTTCTTGAGTTAAAACGCTGATCATTTTTTTGAATTGTTCTGTGAATATTGATGTTATAATTTACATGACTGTTATCAATTATGACATTATTAATTGTTATGCACTGCAGCATTTCAAGAAGGCAGATCACCGTCACCTTCTCAAGGGGCAACTAGGGATGACTCGTATATGCTGGGCCCAGCCAGTGATGCTGATGTCCCACGGCTGAATAAAACAGCATTATGCAAGCCTAGTGAAGTAGTAACAATTGGCTGAATTATGTGATGTTTTGGCTTCGATTATTCACAGAAATGGGACATAGTGATAATGCCAGGAAGCCCCACTAATACCCTGGTGACATGGGTTCAAGTTGCGTCTGGCAGTTGGTGAAATATGCATTTAATTCATATATTTGGAATATAAAGCTAGTCTTAGTAATGGTGTTCATGAAACTGTCATCACTCACTGTAAAATCCCATCTGGTTCACTCATGCCTTTTAGGGAAGGAAATCCATCACATCCACCCAATCTGGGCTAGACTTGCCACCAGGTAAATGCCCTCTTAAATGATTGAGTAATGCGTTCGGTTGAAAGGCAGTTACAGATATGAACCAACTGCTGGCCTTGCCAGTGATACCCACAGCCCATATGAAGAATAAAACAAAAAACAGGAATTGGAGGACTACATGGAAGTGTAAAATGAAATTCATTCCCAAACTGTTTTATTTTGTTATTCACTTGTGTGACATGGGCGTCACTGCCTGGCCAACATTTACTGCCCATCCCTAGCTGCCCTTGAACTGAGTGTCTTGCTATGCCATTGTTGAGGCCAGTTCAGAGTCAATCATGTTGCTGAGCGTCATGTGTAGGTGAGGATGGCAGATATCCTTTCCCCGAAGGACATTGTGATCCAGATGGGTTTTTCTGATGATTGGCGATGTTTCATTGTCCTAAGTAGATTCTTAATTCCAGACATTTTCTCCTTATTGAATTTAAATTCTACCACTTGCCATGGCAGGATTCAAACCAAGGTCCCCAGAATGTTAGCTGAGTGTCTGGAGTAATAATCTTGAGATAATGATACCATTTTGTTATCACTTCTCCTACCTATTTTGACAGTGAGCTGCAATGGAGCAGGAATGAAAGGGGCCCAGGGACAGAGATATCAAAAGATATGTGTGCAAACTGTTTGGCCATTTGCAGTAGTATAAAGGACCAATATATCTTCAACACTATCTGAGCCTGGAGAGAGCTGTTAGGGATACTTTGAATAGAAATTTAACATATGCATCTCATATACATATAATTGAATTATTTCTGACAAAAGTTGATAATGATTCAACTTACGATAGTGCTGCTTTGGAATTTGAATTTTGTAGTGTTAGTAACAATGGGAGATCAGTGAGCTCAAAACAACATAACCTTTCAATCATAGGATCTGCTCAAACTTAGCATCCAATCAGCAGTGAGAAGGTTCCTGCTTTGCTGTTCAAATGGAATGGATTGAATGCCATAAAATCCAACAAAAAATACTTCTGCAAGTGTGGTGAAGAATGAATCGACTGATCTAAATATTTAATGAAACAGGAAATCCCAACTGATGCATAGAATTAGCACCTGTTTGTGCTGAGAAAATGCTGCCCATTTATAATCGTCAGGTTGTGAGACATCAACTACTCTGTGTACAGGTAAACTAATTACGAAGTTTGCAGGGTGGCTGAGTAGATCACACAAAATCTTTCTTTTGTAGATTACTCGCATCAGTCTTCTGTGTTATATGCTGTATGTGGCATTGCTCCACACTCTCAGACTCTGCCCAGTTCATGCTTATTCCTCAGACAATTATCTTCATGCCTAGACTGTGAGTGACAACCAACACAGAGAGGATTTTCATCCTTTTTTATGATGTTGATAATACACTACCTGCAGTGTAATAAGTGTGCTTCTATTGTCAGTAACTGTTCATTTAAATCATATTTTTCTCATTTAAATCATGGTCAAGTCGAAAAGAAGTTGCCTGAATTTTTTCTAAACCTGATTGTTTGATCTGAACAATCCCCAATTCGTGGAACAATGCGGCATGCTAGCTTCCTACAGCTGCACACACAATCACTCATCAATGTTCAAGACTGACATGGACTTGTTACATGTTTAATTCTGTGCTAATTGCCAAGCTCTTTTGTAAATCTCACCTTGCTCCATTGTGACCGTACCAGAAGAATGGTGGAAAGACATTTACTCACCACAAGTTGAATTGTGATTGAATCCATGAATGATTACAGCTGAAAAGGAGACCATTTGAACCATTGTGTTTGTGCCAGCTCTCTGCAAGAGCAATTCAGTATTTCCATTCCCCTCTCTTTAACTCTTATCTAATTTGCCTTTGAAAGCTACAATCGAATCTGACTCCACCGCAATCTCTGGCAGTGCATCTAAGCTCTGACTCACTCAGTGTGTAAAGAAATGTTTTTCTCATATTGTCATTGGTTCTTTTGGCAATCACCTTAAATAGTTGTCCTCTGGTTCTTGACTCTTCTGTAGAGACTGTCTAGACCCCCCATGCTTTTTGTTTGAAAACCTCTACAGAAATCCCTTCTCAAAATTCTCAACAATGAGAACAATCTCGGCTTCACCAATTTATCCTCATAACCAAACTCTCACGTCCCTGCAACCATTCACGTGGACGTTTCTTACATACTTCCCAATTCCTTTGTATCTTTCCTAAAGCGGAATCATGGAATCCCCACAGTGTGGAAGCAAGCTATTCAGCCCACACCAACACTCCAAAGCGCATTCCAGCAGACCCTATCCCTGTAACCCTGCATTTCCCATGATTAATCCACCTGCACACCTTTAGACTGCGGGAGGAAACTGTAGCACCCAGCCAATTCCCACACAGACACAAGGAGAATGCGCAAACTCTGCACAGTCACCCGAAGGTGGAATCAAACGCAGGTTTCTGGTGCTTGAGGCAGCAGAGCTGGCCACTAAGCCACTGGGCATGACATTGAGCACAAAACTCTGATTAAGGTTGAACCAGGGATTTTTAAAGGTTCCCTGCAGCTTTTTATATGAACATTTGTATTTGATTCTTCTCCCTATTAAGCCCAGGGTCCTGTGTGCTTTCTCATCTCTTTGCTGACTGTGATTGAAATTTTTGTTGTTCCGACTGCTATAGTACTATTTTCTTCTGATCCTTGTTTATTAGAAGATGCTAATTTTCAGATTTTAGCATGAAATTAATGCCTTGGTAAGTTACAAAATAACATCTATTATGACTATTTACTTCTAAATGTAGCATCAAATCATAGTAAAATTACACTTCAAGTCCGCAGGGAGCTAATTTTACAGTAAAGGAAATAGTTAGCTATCTTACACATAGCTCTCCGGAGAATCAAAACTTTTTTCCAGGAGAGGAGACAGCTCATACTATGGATGGTTCTGTACAAAGGTGTATTTCTTCTACATAATTTGTAATAGCTATTCTGACAAGAACAGTGAATGGTTCAATGTATTAAAATCAATGTGTTGCCTTTTGCCACATTCCATTGACATTTTTAATAGCTGTGGGCAGTTTTCACACATGGAAGTAATCCTCTGAGATTTATGCTGCGATAGCCTTGAACTTTAAGATTGAAAGGTATGAAATCTTACGCATTCCTTTCTTCAGGAATAAAATTACAGTAAGATTTCAATAAGGGAATGGCTTTGTGTCTTTTTTGTATTAAGGACAAGCTACGTTTGGCTTTGCCTACCTTGGTAATGCCCCATCCTCGGGATTCCCCTCTGTGGGGTAGGCAAGACCCTAGAAATATTCCCGGTTGTCCATGCTGGAAAAATGCACTTTACACAACTTCCCAAAAGAGTTCCTTTTCCCCAATGTTTATTGACATATCTATATTCATTTGTGAGATGTGGGCATTGCTGATGCAGTGAGCATTCATTGCCAGTTCCTAACCCCTGTTAACAGTTAATAACTTTGTTGTGCGTCTGGAATCACAGGCAGTCCAGGGCAGGTAACGAAGGCACTTTCTTTCCTGAAAGACATTTGTGAACCAAATGGGCTTGTCCCCAAATGTGAACCCAATTGATTCTAAATTCAGATTTTTATTGAATTCAAATCCCACCATCTACCATGACAGGATTTGAACTCAGGTCCCTAGACTTTACCTGGGTCTCTGGATTGATAGTCTAGAGGTGATACCACAAAGCCATCGCCACCACAACTATCAGGAGACTCAAGAAAGTTTCATTTCCGTCATAGAGTCATGCAGCATGGAAACAGACCCTTTGGTCCAACTCATCCATGCCGACCGGACATCTCAATCTGACTTATTCCCATTTTCCAGCATTTGACCCTTATCCCACTAAACTCTTCCTACTCATATATGCATCCAAATGCCTTTTGTTATGATGCTGTCACTTTAAAAGTTTATTTTGTCCTGGTCTTTTTTTTTGAAGAGAGGTTGTGAGGCAGAGGTGTAAAACTGGCTACTGAATATGACTTGTGTAAACAACTTCCGACACATTGGGTTCTTCTGCTGAACAGCCTGAATGGATGTGGTGAGCTCTCACAGGTCCAGATTTCAGGGCTTTGTTTTTTGCAAAGTCATCAGTAGTTCTTGGGATCTCAATAGAATTGAAAGCTTCAGTGAATGTTTCCTTACTGCTACACTCTCTGAATCTTCTCTTGTTTCTTTATTTTTGGATTGGAGAACTGCATCTGAGAATTTGTATCTGAACGTGCCTTTTGCCATGGGGTGTGTTTATGAACTGTTATTGTCTTGGAACAGTCAATTCGTAATTGATACCATATCTATTATTCGGTTAAGTTTTCCATAGTTAAGTAATATAAAATTTCTCTTTCTTTTGTTTGTATTTTAACTGTAGTTAAACAAATTGTGTTTTGCTTCATGTCAAGTAGGTAAACTAGTTGGGTCACATCTGAATACGGCACTTCACATCTACCTTCAAATAAAAAATTAGGGTCTAGGCTGCCTTCGTGAAGGAATTTGAAAGGGCCTTGTCTAGTCCACAGTACTTTTAAACGTTTCACTACTTCCTCTGGCAGTTCATTCCACACACGCACTACCTTCTGTGTGAAAATGTCCTTTTCATATCTTTCCCCTCTCACCTTAAACAAATATTCTCTGGTTTTGGACTCCCCTGTATGAGGCAAAAGACGTTGTCTATTCACCCCATCCATGTCCTTCATGATTTTATAAACCTCTATAAGGCCACCACTCAGCCTCCAAGGCTCAGGAGGAAAGAATCTATTCACCTTTGCACTCTTAGCACAGATCATTGAAAATTGAAAGTATTAAAAATGAAGACTTAAATCAATCACTGACATATTTTCCTCCAAGTACCCTGTAAACAAAGATGTATAGTGACTTTATAACATGTGTAACTGGCATAGGATCAGGACGAAGTCATTCTACTTCTTGAACATATTTGAATATTTAATGAAATAATTGATGATCAGAACTGATAGGTATTAATTCTTACAAGTAACTAAATAAAGCAGACAACATCTTTTTGCAAATTTTCCTGTTATTCTGTTTTTATTTTTTTCTTTATTTAGTTATCTCTCAATGACTTTCTTTTTAGTGAGTTTGAGAGAACTTTCACTTGATACCAACGTTGGCCAGCAAACCTATAATTTATCTTCTGGAAACGGAGCTAGTCAAGATTGTGAAAGAAATGGCAAAGTTCACAGCTGGCTTAGTAAATATTAGTACGAAGATGATGAGATATTTAAGAATTCCAGTAGAATTGAAGAACACACTGATGATAATGTAAAGACAAAATACTGTGAATGCTGGAAATCTAAAATGCAAGCTCTTGAAAAAGACCCAGTGGGTCTAGCAGCATCTGTGAGGAAGAGGAGAAGTTTGATGTCCCAGGTCATGACCTTTAACCATAATTATCTGTTCATTACACTGAAAGATGGCATGTTGTGATTTGTTCTACACAAACTGTCTCCATTATTTGTACTACTTCTGTGGTTTCAAACCTCTGGATTCTGACCGCCCTGAAGTTTGGCAGTTGGACATCTGGGTGTCTGGTCATCAATCTTGAGGCTGCTGTACTTAGCGAAACTGTCCCTACTCTGAGTCTCTGATCTCTGAGTGACTGCTATCTGACCCACAGGAGTTTAATTAAACTCTTTACTCACATTTAAATGTACAAGTCTCAACAGCAATTGACTGTGGTTGTTGGAGTTACATTCTCACTAACAAATTCACTTGCATTAAACTTTTTTGGAAATTCTTTTGGTTGTACTCACCAGCTCGTTCCAACAAGTCATCAGATGTAACACATGAAACCTTCTACATTACGTTTGATAAAAACACCAAAGAAGAAAAATAAAACCTTTATCGGCTTCAAATGATCTTTGTAAGGAGCTGAGCACTCACAGGAAACCAGCAATCTGTATCAAACACACAGTAACAATAAAAATTCTGTCTAATTGATCTTAGTGCCGGTGATTCACTTCAACATGTGTCTATTTACAGCAAGAAGGTCTGTGTTCTTAAAGGCATGCACCAGTTAGGTAATACAGCAGCTCAGCAATAAGATAAGACATTGTGCATTAAACACAAAAAGAGAACAGTGAAAAAAACAGATCAGTTTGTTTATTTAAGCTACCAAGAAGTGGGTAACCATAGCTAGCACTTCGAAGATAATACAATTCTGCACATGTGTAACATATGATCAAGCAGTACAGCAGAATGTTATAATTTACATCATTTAATACTTAGCAGTTGCACATGCGATAAAAGAGGTAAAGTATCTAAAGGTTTTTTTGGAATTTGGATTGGTTTAAAAAGAGACACAAATGGATATGGGTTTATTAAAAGATCATCAAATCATTATGAAATGATGACATAAATCCAGTATTGTTCAGAAAGCATGTGATTGAGCTGTTATTGGGAGGATATTTATACTGTTGAGTTTATGATGGGTAGAATTAGAATTAGGTTAATTGTCACATATACTCAATACAGAAGTAAAGTGAAAAATATACAAAGTTGTCATTCCTGATGCCATCTGAGGTACAAAATCTTAAGTACAAAATAGAAAAGTAAAGAAATACTTTTAAAAAGTTCAACAGTACAGTCCTTCTATAGCCATGAGCTTACTGTCGCTCCATGCTGGGCTTTCCCTATGAGAACTCAATCTCCCTGCACTGGGCCTGCAATTTCCACAAGGACACGTTCTCACTCACATTTAAACACATTAGACATTTGTTTTCAGCTCAGGGGAATCAGGATTGAATTCAGAAGTAAGTTGTTTTCAGTTCAGTTTAGACAACATCTGAGTTAAAGTGTGAAGAATGATTTAGTTTTCTTCCTAGTAAGAGGTTATTCAGTTTAGTGGAAGGGAAGCTAGTAACTGGGAACAAGTTAGACCATAAGACCATAAGACATAGGAGTGGAAGTAAGACCATTCAGCCCATCAAGTCCACTCCACCATTTAAATCATGGCTGATGGGCATTTCAACACCACTTCCCTGCACTCTCCCTGTAGCCCTTGATTCCTTCTGAGATCAAGAATTTGTCGATCTCTGCCTTGAAGGCATCCAACGTCCCGGCCTCCACTGCACTCCATGGCAATGAATTCCACAAGCCCACCACTACCTGGCTGAAGAAATTATGTCTCATTTCAGTTTTAAATTTACCGCCTCTAATTTTAAGGCTGTGCCCACGGGTCCTAGTCTCCCTGCCTAACGGAAACAACTTCCTAGCGTCCACCCCTTCTAAACCATACATTATCTTGTAAGTTTCTATTAGATCTCCCCTCAACCTTCTAAACTCTAATGAGTACAATCCCAGGATCCTTAGCCGTTCATTGTATGTTAAACCTAGCATTCCAGGGATCATCCGTGTGAATCTCTGCTGGACACGCTCCAGGGCTAGTATGTCCTTCCTGAGGTGTGGGACCCAAACCTGGACACAGTATTCTAAATGGGGCCTAACTAGAGCTTTACAAAGCCTCAGAAGCACATTGCTGCTTTTATATTCCAACCCTCTTGAGATAAACAACAACATTACATTTGCTTTCTTAATTACGGACTCTACCTGCAAGTTAACCTTTAGAGAATCTTGGACCAACACTCCCAGATCCCTTTGTAGTTCTGCTTTGCGAATTTTCTCACCGTTTAGAAAATATTCCATGCCGGTATTCTTTTTTCCAAAGTGCAAAACCTCACATTTACTCACATTGAATTTCATCAGCCATTTCCTGGGCCACTCTCCTAAACTGTCTAAATCTTTCTGCAGCTTCCCCACCTCCTCAGTACTACCTGCCTGTCCACCTGTCTTCGTATCATCTGAAAACTTCGCCAGAATGTCCCCAGTCCCTACATCCAGATCATTACTGTATAAGGTGAACAGCTGCGGCCCCAATACTGAACCCTGCAGGACACCACTTGTCACCGGTTGCCATTCTGAAAAAGAGCCTTTTATCCCAACTCTCTGCCTTCTGTCAGACAGCCAATCCTCAATCCAAGCCAGTAGCTCACCTCGAACACCATGGGCTCTCACCTTGCTCAGCAGCCTCCCGTGAGGCACTGTATCAAAGTTACAGAGATAGTAGGAACTGCTGATGCTGGAGAATCTGAGATAACATGGTGTGAAGCTGGATGAAGGGTCTGAAGAAAGGTCCCGACCATAAACGTCAAACTTTCCTGCTCCTCTGATGCTACTTGGCCTGCTGTGTTCATCCAGCTTTACACCTTGTTATCACTGAGAACAAGTGTTTGGTTTGTGTGGTTTTCAGCTCAGGAGAGGGTGGGTAGAAGACTGCAAGTTATTGGAACTGCAAAAATACAGGCTGTCAGATTTGGGAAGAGTTCATGTAAGCAGACTTGGAAAGAAATGATCAAATTGCCCCAGGGTCCATGGATAAGAATCTGGAAGGAGTCAGTTTAAGAGAAATCTAAAGAGTTGAGATAGAGTGTAACTCTTCTGGGCTTGAGTCTTTTTAATGGAAGGTATTGGAAAACAGACTGAACATTTGATTTCATGAATGTGTAAGATTTTTCCAACTGTTACATAAGTTTTTTTTTCCCTTTTGTGTCGTAAAATTATGCTTTGTTGTCCAAGAACATTAACAGTGTCATATGAAAGTGTTTCAGTGATAAGCCACCATAGTAACTGACAAAGCAATTGAACCATGTCATCTGTTCAGCTGCTTTCATTCTGCCATCTGACTTGTCAAGCAGTACCAGCTGCTGCAAGCACGACCCATCTCCATCGAGCATTTCCTGTTACTGAAGCAATATTGGGATAGAGGACATGACACAGAATGTCAGCCTCTGTCTTATTGAATGGTTAAGAGGTCTAGGGGGATTGTATAGACTATTGTTGTTCCCATTTTAGAGCTGTCATGTTTACGCGCAGAATTTAAACACGAGTTAAACTGCTGATCATAGAAACTAAATACTGGAAGAGGTGAATAAAGCAAGAGAATGATTTCAGACCATTATGGAGAAAATAACAAATCTATTGTCAAACTTTACACAATCATCAAAGTTCACCTTTGCCTTTCTATCTTCAATGTTCAGTTCCCTGTCTGAAGGCAGGACTGACCCACAGCATTTTGATTTCCAACACGAGTAGGGTAGGTTTGACATGCCTGGAATTCCCTCCAACTGGAACTGGGATCAAAGCAATTGGTGCCATTGTGACCCACATCAGCTGTCCAAGCAACTGAACTAGTCAGCCACCAAGGACATCAGGTTGCTGCGGCAACACACACTTTTAAATGCATGTTAAAGCTCAGGCCTGTGGATAGTGATGGTAGAGCCATCAATTTTCTTTCTGAATATTGGTTGGCTAGAACTCCCCCAGCACATTGGATGCTCTTCCTCCTGATGAGGGTCTGGGTCCTCATTTCCCAATAATGGTGTATTCATTCACAGTATGAGGGTGTCACTGGCTAGGCTAGCAGTCATTGCTCATTCCCAATTGCCCAGAGGGCATTAAGAGTCAACAGCATTGATATGGGTCTGGAATCACATATAGGTCAGATCAGTAAGGTTGGTATATTCCAATCTCAGAAGGGCATTAGTGAACCAGATGGGGTTTTCCTGGCAATGGATTTGTCTTCATTATTAAACTCTTAATCCCAGATTTTTATTTGATTCAAATTCCACAATCTACCATGGCAGGATTTGGACCCAAGTCCCCAGAACAGTTCCTGTGTCTTTGAATTAACAGCCCAGCAACAATAGCCTCCCTTAAATTTATAGATTTAGTGTAGTGGGCTATCTTGGAGTGAAAAGTGAGGATTAGTCCTAGTCTAAAATGTTGGGCTAAAAGCCCAGGAGCATTAAAACATTGAAGCTTAGGTGCATTGTATCTCCAGAAAGAATCTATCATAATCGAAGTTGAAGTAGCAAATGACTTAATCCCACCAAGACACTCGGAACAAGGGTTCTAGTGTGAGCACTGTATGAGAGGTGTTTTTGGGAACAGTACCAGGATTGGTATTTTGGGTGCAATAAAGACAGAGTTTTGTTTCTTTTCAGTGTTTAAAGGAGTATTTTGGGACTAAGCGGATTATACCTTCACCATGTACTTAAAACCTGCACTTGTAGTCAAAGTAAATTGTTTGGAGCATTCTGTTTTATCATTGTATTTCCTTTGTAATAAACTTCTGGTTTGTTGTTAAAGCAAAATCTGCAGCATTGAGTGGTTTTGCTTCAGTGATAAACAACTTTGTTAAGTACAAAAAAAAACAAAATTATGATATATCACACTGGGTTTCTGAGTGGGATTAGACTTGTACAATAATAACATCAACTGGAACTATGTCAGGGATGTGAGGAAATGGTAATGTGGGTATTGCCAGTTTACATATGAGAATTGATGTTATATTATTGGATTTTGTTTATTCATTTGCAGGCCGTGGATCTAACTGTCCTCAGCCAGCATTTTACTGCCTATCACTAACTGCTCAGAGGCCAGCTATGTGACAACCACATGGCTGTGGGCCTGGAGTCACAAGTAAGCCAGACAAGGAATTCCCGTCCTAATGGTATTGCCTACAGCATTTGGGCTACAGCAATTCAAGAAAGAAGCTCACCACTACATTTTCAAGGACAACTAAGGATGGGCAACAAATGCTGGCCATGCAGCGATGTCCTCATCCCACAAATGAATAGAAAAAGAAGGTCACAGCTAGGAATAATTCAGCAAGTAACTCACCTCCTGTCTCCCCAAAGCCTGTCCACCATCTACAAGGCACCACAATACTCAAGAAGCTTCTCATCATCCATGACATAGCTGTCCGCTTGATTGGCACCACATCCAGAAGTATTCACTCCCTACACACCAACGCCATGTGTACTGATTCCAAGATGCACTGGAGAAATTCACTAAAGATCCTTAGACAGCACCTTTCAAACCCGCAACCATTTCCAACTGGAAAGACAAAGTAGTGGTTATATGTGAACACCATCCCTGCAAAGTAGCCCCCAAGCCAGTAGCCATCCTGACTTGGAAACAGATCACTGTTCCTTCAGTGTTGTTGGTCAAAACCCTAGAATTCCTTCCCTAACACCGTTGAAGTTCTACCTAGAGCACAAGGACAGAAGTAGTTCAAGAAAACAGCTTACCACCATTTATATCCTCTCAAGGGCAATTAGGGATGGGAAATAAATGCTGGCCCAGCCAATGACATCCATGTCATATGAGTCAATAAAAGTGGTTTGGATCTGGAATGCACTGCCTGGAAATGAAACTGAGGTACAGTCAATTCAAAATTTCAATGGGGAATTAGATGAATATTTAATCTAAAACAATTTGCAAGGGTATGGGGGAGGGCAGGAGAATGGCACTAAATCATGACATGTGTTGGCAAACCCATGCAGGCGTCCTGGCCTGAATGGTTTTCCCCCGTGCCATAACACTTCTGTAACTCTGTGAGGTGCTCCCATTGTTTCATGGCGTTTATCCAAGTGTGCCTATTCTTTTGTGCTATTAATAATGTACAACGCCAGAAATCACTCAACACCAGGTTATCGTCCAATAGGTTTATTTGAAATCACAAGGTGACTAAGGAGCAATATTCTGAAAGCTTGTGATTTCAGAAATAAGCCTGTTGTGCTATAATCTGGTGTAATGTGGCTTCTGACTTTGCCCACCCCCATCCAACACCTGTATCCCCACATTATTAATAGTGTAGTAAGGATTTTTTACTGTAATCAATGAACTGCAGATAATATTTGAACAATGATATATGCATGATCACAGAATTTCATTGTTTGACAGAATCCTTCATATGCTGTTTCATCCGAATTCCTCATTCATCTTTCCAATTCCTAGCAGTGAATTTTTCAGAAGCTGACCAGAATGCCCGCATCATTAGACGACATTAATTGTGGCATCTTGAATTATTGATGAATGATATTGTGAAGTGCTGCAGGGCATTCAGGTGATGTAGGAAGGAGATATATCTGTCATGGTGACTATGTTGAAAGTAAAATCAGCTTTTTTAATAACATTGTTGCAGTTAAAGAGAAAAATTGCCTTCAGAAGCCAGCAATGGAGAGATATGAAGCATATGCAAAATATTACATCTCCAGATGAAGAGAAAATTTAGATAATCAAAATAGTGGTTTTCAAAAGAGATCTCAGACTATGTCTCTGGGTTGTTGCAAATCAAACAGCTGTGGACTACTTTGAAGCCAGGGAAACTTAACAAACAGACACGGCCCTTTGGGCACCTTATGATAATCCTCTTCCATGCATTGGTAACGTTTGACAGATCAAAGTGTGGTTGGGGGAGCATTAGTCTAAGGAGGACTGGTGATGTTCTTAGGTCAAGGTTTGTGGAGCAGGAAGCATTAGATGAACATTTGAACATTTTTCCACACTGTATGTGGGTCCAACATTCAGGATTTGCATAGATACCTATGGGGTTCAAAGTAAAAAGTAAATAATTTGAAGTGGTGATAGCATTGCTTGAACTTTTAAATATTAAAAGGCTATATATGAGGATTAATTGCATCAGCTTTATCATTTAAAATGATTGGAATATTCCAGAAATAAAATACGGGAGCACTAGTTAAATTTAAAATTGAATCAGCCATACTTGCAATTATTTCACCAAGATCTCTAATCAAGATACAGTTTGGAATATAAAGCAGTTTAAGATGAAGGCTGGCTGAACAACAAAAAGCAGCAATCCGTGTCATTTGTTCAGATTGGAAAAAGCACATTTGCTGAGAGGTCAGTTTTTTGCAACGTGCAGGCCATTGCTAGAAACTGAAAGACGAACATCTGAGACTAGCAGTAATTTTGCTTTGATAACTGCAGCAGGGTGACTGGCTGGAGTGCAAAGGAGATGGAGATGGTGGAAGACAGGAGACAGGCAGGTTACTAGGAACTCGATCTGTTGCTCCTGCAGCAGATCATGAAAATTCAGGGAATATGGCATATGGTGACAGATAGTTCTTTTTTTGGCTGCTTCAGACTTTATAGGTACTGATATGCAGGAGACTGTGGTATGCTAATGGTTAGGATTAGGGCTTGGCTCAGCTGCTGTCAATCATTACCACGGATTGATGGATTGATGGAGTAAACCCGAGCCTTGAGCTCATTACATTAGGAACAAAAGGGTTGGAGGAGAGGGTGTGTTGCACTGTGGTATAGTCCCTGCCTCTGAGCCAAAGGCCTGGGTTAAAGTACTAACTGCTCCAGAAATATGTAACAACATGTCTGAAGAGGTTGATTTTAAAATATCTATAATAACAGCAGTAGGAGTAAGGTTTACTTAGTAATCACTGTGGACATTATGGGCACAGTCTTGTAAGGCCCTGAACCATGTGGATTATGGAGCGATATCTGGCAGAATCTCAAGAGAGATCCAGTGAGGCCTTTTTCAACATCAGAATCAACTTGTTGCATTTTCCAACAAGTGTTGAGATGAGACCTTTACTTGGGAGTAGTGAGATGCCGATGACCAAGGATTATCACCCTCATTAACACCAAAGCTCATTTCATTAATATACAATCTCCTATTCAATCTGCCAATATAGAAGCTAGATCGTGGGGAATCTTGACAAGGAAGTCAGTGTGGGTACTTCGCAATTCCAAAGCATTGATTTGTCCTGCAGACCACTCTCTTGGACACAACAACAACATCTCAAGGCATGCTTCGTGAGAAGTGGCTGCTCTCACTCCCACATTCACAGACATTGATATCCAAATCTTGCCAACCTTTTCATACTATCATGGTGCATCTCCAATCAAGTACACATTGCAGTACACATCTGGATTTTAATGCTGCTTTTCTGTGATGCCTAGGATGCTGGGGTATCCTGGCAGTGGAGAGTCCTTCCAGGTACAGTGTGTGATAAAGTTGAGGTGCCATTGGTTGAGAGAGACATCGTAGGGATGGAGTAGACAGTGTATGATAAGAATTTGAGATAATATCTCAAAGAGACTCCCTACACTTTACGGAGAGTTACCTCCATCAAATTCCATGAAAATGACACCTAGCCAAAAGTGTTTGATATGGGAATCCTCGAATGAACACTTCCCATTACTATTTAGCTAGTCCTGGCTGTATGATTACCATGTTATTTTTGGATAGAGGAACATAATAGAAATGCCTTGGATTGAAGACATTGCAGTAAATGTCCAACGTTAGTGTGCAGGCCAATTCAGAGCAGTGTATTGCTAACCGGAATTTGCTCCCGGTGACATGCTTATCCAACTGACAAGTTGCTATTAGGCTCATCCTGTACATTAGGATAAACAGTCTACAAGGGCAACATTTTAAACAGGCACATTGCAGCAGCCAATAAAAGTCAAAGATATGGAAAGAACAATTAAAAGATATTTAAGAAAATTAACAGCTCTGATTAGTTGCTAATTGAACTGGAACAGTGTGGGTTATCGATAAGTTCTAGTTAACAAATATTGCTTGTTATTGCTGGCATTAGTTGGGAATATTTCAACATTGGAGGGTCCTAAGCATAAAATGGTTACTAATCTAACGAAGAACCTTGGGCTGGTGAAAATGTGAAACTCACTATCATAAGACTGTAACACATAGCTGCAGAAATGGGCCATCAAATGTATAAAGTCTGTTCTGCCATTTAATGAGATCACGGCTAGCCTGGCAATCCTCAGCTCTGCTTTCTTGCCTTATCCCCATGACCTTGATTCCCTTACTGATACAAAATGCATTTCAGCAACTCATCAAAACTCAGAGAGCACTTTCCAAACTCATACACACTTCCATCTAGAAGGACAAGGGCAGTAGATATATAGGAAAATCATTACCTGCAAGTTTCCCCTCAAGCTGCTCACCATCCCGACTTAGAAATATATCTCTGTTCCTTCACTGTTGCTGGGAAAAATCCTGGAATTCCCTCCCTAAGGACATTGTGGGCCTACCTAGAGCATATGGACAGCCGTGGTTCAAGAAGACAGCTCACCAACACCTTCTCAAAGGGAACTAAGGATGGAAAGCAATTGCTGGATGTAACCAGTGACAGCCCCTCAGTGAATAACAAGAAAATCTCTCTAGATCGGCCCAGAATCTGCTAAATAATTCAACCTCAACAGCATTATGCAGTAAAGAACTCCACAGATTCATGAATCTCTGAGTGAAGGAATTCCTCCTAATTTTTGCCTTAAATGGGTGACATCCTATTCTGTGATAATTTCCCTCTCTTCCTAGGCTATCTCACAAGGAGAAACCTCTTCTCCTCAATCACTCTACCAAGCTCACTAAGAGTTAGATGCATTTCAATAAGGTCTCTTCTTATTCTTCTAAACTTCAATAAGTACAGGCCCAATTGACTCAACCTCCCCTTATGGGAAAATCCCTCCATGCCTAATATCAGCTGAGTAAACCTTCTTTACACTGCCTCCAATGCCAATCTATCTGTCCTTAGATAAGAGGGCCACAACTATTCACAGTATTTCAGCTATGATCTGACTGGTGCCTTGGATGGTTCATGGAATCATAGAATCCCTCCAGTGTGGAAACAGGCCATTTGGCCCAACAAGTTCACACTGCCCCTCCGAAGTGCATTGTATCCTGATTCATTCCCCTACCCTTGCATTTCCCCATGTCTAACCTACCAAATCTAAACATCCCTGGACACTCTGTGCAATTTCCCATGGCCAATCCACTTACCCTGCAGATATTTAGACTGTGGGAGGAAACTGGAGCACCTGGAGGAAACCCATGTAGACATGGGGACAATGTGCAAACTCCACACAGACCAACCTATTTTTATGCTGCATTCCTTTTGTAACAAACGTCAACATTCTATTTTCCTTCCCTATTCCCTGCAGAACCTGGATGCTGGTCTTTTATGGTTCATGCATGAGGACCCCAAATCTATCTTCCATAGATTTCTGAAATCTATCCCCATTTAAATAATATTCAACTCCTCTACTCTTCCTGCTAATTGCATAATGTCACAATTTCCCACATTATATGCTACCTGCCAAGTTTTTGCCATCTCACTTAACTTGTCTATATCCTACTGCGGACTCTTCGTGTCTGCTCACCCCTTGCCTTCCCACCTACTTTTGCATCATCTGCAATCACAGTGACAGCATATTTGCTTTCTTTATCCAAATCATTGACATATATTGTAAATAATTGTGACCCCACAAGTTACAGGTTACCATTCTGAAAATACTCCCCTCATCTGAATTGTCATTCTTCTATTGGCTAGCCAATCCTCTACCATTCTAATATATTACACTGTCACCATGGGCTTGTATATCATATATTAGTAAATATATTTACAGTAGTCTAGATTTGTTTATATTAACTTGAAGCTTTTGACGAACACTGGAACATTTTGTATTGTTCAAGCTGTATATAAATTCAAATTGCTGCTGTTATTCCTGGAGGGATATATTATTGACTGTCTCTACCACTTGAGTATTCTAGATTGGTGAAATTTTCAAACACATGCCATTCATTTCATTAGTTTAAGGCAGATTCTGCCTCTATTAGAGGTACTAAGGGGCTTGTTACTGCTGTCTGAGTGAATGAAATGTCTTTGCTCTGCTAAATAAGATTCCATTGTAATCTCTGAAGACACTGCAAATTTTTCATTCTCATGAATCTAAAGATGATGCATGAATATTATTGAGATTATTAAAGGAGAATACTTTTAACCCATGACAGTCAGAAGGACAATAATTTGCATATCATTGAAAGTGGCACTGAGCGTTATGTCCACCTGAGTCTACCATACATAAATGCACAAACAGAAAAAGTCTGCTTGACAGAAATAATGATGGATCCATGTTTAACAACTCATTCAGTTCTAATTCTCATTGGATATCTCAGTGATATCCATTTCAAGCCCACTGACTCCCACAGCTACCTAGAATACACTTCCTCCCACCCATCTTGCTGCAAAAATGCCATCTCTTATTCCCAATTCCTTCACCTCCGCTGCATTGGGTCCCAGGATGAGGTATTTCACTCCTGTACATCTAAGATGTCCTCGTTTTTCAAGGACGGGAACTTACCCCACCAGTGGTCGAGAACGCCCTTGACCGTGTCTCCCACATTTCCCAAAACACATCCCTCACACACCCTCCCTGCAACAACAACAAAACAGAATCCTCCTCATGCTCACGTACCAACCGACCAACCTCCAGATCCACTGCATCATCCTCCGACACTTCTGCCACCTGCAATCCGACCCCACCACCAAAGACATTTCCCCCCCCACCCTAAGCTGCCTTCCAGAGGGACCGCTCTCTCCGTGACTTCCTTGTCCATTCCACATTCCCCTTCAGCCCCACCACACGCGGCACTGTTTCCTGCAACTGCAGGAGATTCTACACCTGCTCCTATACCTCCACCCCTCACTCCCATCCCAAGCCCCAAGAAGACCTTCCACATCAAGCAGATGTTACCTGCACATCTGCTAATGTGGTCTACTGTATCTGCTGTTCCAGATGTGGCCTCCTGTACATCGGAGCAACCAACCTGCTTTGCAGAACACATCCGCTCGGTTCGCAACAAATAACTGCACCTCCCAGTCATAAGCATTTCAACTCCCCCTTCCCATTCCTTGGACGACATGTCCATCCTGGGCCTCCTGCAGTGCCACAACGATGCCACCCGAATGTTGCAGGAACAGCAACTCATATTCCGCTTCGGCACACTACAGCCCAATGGTATCAATGTGGACTTCACGAGCTTCAAAATCTCCCCTCCCCCCACCACATCCTAAAACCAGCCCAGCTTGTCCCACCTCCCTAACCTGTTCTTCGTCCCACCTATTGTCTCCTCCCACCTCACGGTCCAAACCCATCTCTGACCTTCTAGCCTCAGCCCACCCCCCTGACCTGTCCATACTCCCTGGACTGACCTATCCCCTCCCTAACTCCCCATCTATACTAACCTTTACTAGTCCACCCCTGCCTCTTTGACCTGTCAGTCTCCTCTCACACTACCTTCTCCTTTATCCATCTTCTATCCACCTCCCCCTCTGTCTCTATTTATTTCAGAAGCCCCTTCCCCTCCCCCATTTCTGATGAAGGCTCTAGGCCCGAAACATCAGCTTTTCTGCTTCCCTGATGCTGCTTGGCCTGCTGTGTTCATCCAGCTCCACACCTTGTTATCTCTAATCCTCAATGTGTCTGGTTGAATACATTGCTGCTTCTATCCTGAGGGCTTAGATTAAATCATTTTATAAACAAGCTCAAAGAAATAGGTAGCCAGTCTGGAAGAAAGAATGACTAAAAGTGAGCCCATGGTGGTGTATTTGAGAAATTTTTAATGGTCGACAGACAGAAGCAGATATGAAGTGAATGTCAGTGACTTGTACTGGATTACACTAAGATAAAGGGATGGTAAATACAGTGTGTGAGGCTTCATGGTGCAATAGATAGCACCTCTGAGCCAGGAACCATGCGTTTGAATTCTATTTTAGGACATAATTGCTGCAGAAGGTGCATTCACAATGTGGCCAAGCAAGATAATAAAGTGTGGAGCTGGATGAACACAGCAGGCCAAGCAGCATCTCAGGAGCACAAAAGCTGACATTTTGGGCCTAGACCCTTCATCAGAGAGCCCCTCTCTGCTCTCTGATGAAGGGTCTAGGCCCGAAACGTCAGCTTTTGTGCTCCTGAGATGCTGCTTGGCCCTCTGTGTTCATCTAGCCCCACACTTTATTATCTTGGATTCTCCAGCATCTGCAGTTCCCATTATCTCCCACTATCAGTGGCCAAGCAAGTTGTTCGCTAATCTTCCCAATTAGATGGTGGGCAGTGGGCAGTAAAACACTGAGTCTCCTGGTCAGATATGTTTGATGTATAGTGGTGCCTCTGAACCTTGCAATCTGTTTCAGGACAAAGTGAAAATAGACATAAGCAAGTGCTTTGTCAGCATCATGTGTCTCTGAGAGCAGAAAGAAAATTACAAAAAATACATTGAACATCCAAAGCAGAGGATGTAAACATTCCATGGGTTGGAGCAATATAAGATTAGAAGAAATTTCAAGGATTTTAAAACCAGGCTGATATGTTGCACAGTAGTTTTAATCTTAAAAAAAATTAACCCTATTTGTAACTGCATCCCCACAGCCTAATGTTCAGGGACAGATGTGAATGAATGAATGATTTTATTGTCATGTGCATTTCACACTAAGAATACAATAAAATACAGTGAAAAGCTTTCACTTGTTACCACAATTCTGTGCCATTTTAAATGAATCAAGAATAAGGAAAGAAAAGGACAGATAGAGGTTATGGAGAGTCTGAGTCCGGAGCCAACACATCACCATCAGTGATAACGGGAACTGCAGATGCTGGAGAATCCAAGATAACAAAGTGTGGAGCTGGATGAACACAGAGGGCCAAGCAGCATCTCAGGAGCACAAAAGCTGACGTTTCGGGCCTAGACCCTTCATCAGAGAGCAGAGAGGGGCTCTCTGATGAAGGGTCTAGGCCCAAAACGTCAGCTTTTGTGCTCCTGAGATGCTGCTTGGCCTGCTGTGTTCATCCAGCTCCACACTTTATTATCTTGGACATCACCATCAGTGTTGCCCATGTCCCTGTTGCTCGTTTACCCCATTTGCTGCCCTCTACACCGGACCCAAGCAACATCAAAAGTTGCTGGTCCTCAGGCACCATCTTTCGTCACTGAGCCAATACTCCTCCACCCCTCCTGCATTAGACTAACCAGCATTGGAATTGTGAACCTCGATGGCACCATGATGCCCCTCTGCTACTGTTTCATTGCCACCAGCAGCAGACCCAACTAACCACAAAGATGCCAATCTCCAAGAGCCATCTTTCACAGCTGGGCCTACCTTGACAATGTCACCTTCACTGATGTAGCAGCTCCAATTCTGATGCCAGCTCCGGTGCTCATCCCAGAAAAGCAAGAAAGATGTGACTTAAGTCTGATTTTAATATAATTTATTTTAGAGTTTGAATTTTGAAGTAGAAGGATTTGTTTTTGGTGTGTGTGTATGAGGTTGTTTAGTGATTAATTTGTCAGGTTTTCAGGAACAGTGATTTATTGGAAAATTGTATGAGAGAGAGAGATTTCCTTGAGTGGTATTGGGAGTTTGTTTTCACTGGGAGAGTTTTAATAGCAGATGGAGTAAACATGAAAGAGCATTTACTTTCTTTCAGTGAGAAGGATCAGGAGAAATTTTGCTTAGGAGAAAGACCCATAGCTTGCAAGTCTCTTGGTTTTAGGTCACAGAGGTCCTGCTTTATGTATAAATGTATTAATCAGTTTCTCCTTGAGGAAGTAGTTAGTTCAGAAAAGTTTGGAAATATGTCAGCTCAGTGTAAGCATTTTAGTTTGAAAGATACAAATCTGAAGTGTTGGGTTAGATATCTAAAGGGGTTACTTGAAGCCAAGATAATTTAAGTTTAATTGTGTGAATACTCAAGAAACAGGCTATCAGATTCTCAAGATTAGAAAAAAATAGTTAAGTTAAACTGATAGGTATGATTGAGAAGGGAATTCTGTCTGGTGTTTGAATTATGCACAGAGTGCTTTTGAGATAGATAAAATATTACATTTTCACTGTTTTAAAACCTTTTGTGTTGTGTTGTATGTAAATATTTTGATCTGTTCCATTTTAACACCTTTCCTTTTTTTGTAATTAACTTCTGTTTTTTTTTTAAAATAAAACCCACAGCATTGCCAGCTTGTGTTTCAGAGAAAGACCACCTCATTACATTGAAATAAAATCAAAATATGATCTATCAAGCCAGATTCAAGTCTGGAATCTGACTCATCCAATAATAACATCAGCTGGGATCATACCACAGGCAAGGCAGAGAGTTCAAACCTTACCATGCCAGTCCGATATCCCAGTTTCACCAACCTCAGCAACTCAGGTTTCCACTAAAAGCATGCAGAGATTCATTGTGGGATTCAGGTTGTCACAATTATGTACTCCTAGAACTTAGTTGCCATATTCTTGGGTGTAATAGTTAACATTGTATTCTTTATCTAACATAACTGCAAAGCACGTTCAATAAGTTCAATTAAATGTTAGCTAATGTTCTGTACAAGTCATATCATGTCAGGGAGTGATGGAAAGGGCTCATTCAGTTTATGTAAAGTCCTTCTGTACTAAAGTCATGAGACTGTGGATATCTCCAGGGACAGCCTTTTAAACAGGAAAGGCTGGAAGCATGTCTTGTCAAGAAGCCGTAAATAAGTGCCTGTCAATGCCACTAAGTGATCATGAGAAATAGGAACAGGAACAGGCTATTTGACCACTTGAGCCTGCTTCACCATCCAATAGGATCACGGCTGACCTTCTTCATGTCTGCCTTTCTGCCTCTTTCTTGCAACCCTTGATTCTCCTATTGATCAAAAATCTATATCAGCTTTCAGTACACACGAGGGCTCACAGACTCATAGAATCCCTACAATGGGAAAGCAGGCCATTTGGCCCATTGACTCGACACTGACCCTTCAAAGAACATACTTCTCAAACCCAACACTTATCCTAACCCTGCATTTCCCATGACTACTCCACATAACCTGCACACCCCTGGACACTATGAGTAATTTAGCATGGCCAATCCACATAACCTGCACATCTTTAGACTGTGGGAGGGAACTGAGCACCCAAGACAGTCCACGCAGACGCAGAAAGTGCGCAAACTCCACGGAGACAGTCGTCTGAGTCTGGAATCAAACCCGGGTTTCTGGCACCAAGAGACAGTGCTAACCACCGAGGTCCAACTCTGCCCAAACTGTCTGCGGCAAAGGCTCCAAACCCTCATCTCAGTATTAAACTGGTGCTCCTTTATTCTGATACTATACCCTCTGGTTCTAGAATCTCCTGTGAGGGGAAACATCCTCTCAGCATTTACCCTTTCAAGCTCCTTAAATGGTTACAGTTGATAAATGAATTAATGTGTAAGTAGCAGGGCAGCACTATATCAGGCTATGATCTTTTGTCTTAGGCCATGTGTGGAAGTTCACAGAGTTAAGAAAGTACAAATCTGTGGGCCTCCAGCAGAATGACCTTGACCAAATTGATAGTATTATAACAGAAGACATTTGGGTACTTAAAAACCAATCAACTAATCAGAAATGAGGTTTACCTGTATTTGGCACCGAACCACATTAGAAAGGTGTGTGAAAGAAGGACACAAGATGTTAAGAGTATATCATCATTGAGAAGAAGGAGAGGCAGAGAATGCATTTCAATCAAGTCGAGAAGTGCCCCAGTTAGCCAGATATGGGACAGCAGTGAGAACTGAGAAAGGGCCACCAGACCCGAAACGTTAACTCTGATCTTTTCTTCACAGATGCTGCCAGAGCTGCTGAGCGTTTTCCAGCAACTTCTGTTTTTGTTTCTGGAAAGATTAATGTTGGGGATTGTATCACGCTCTATCCAATCTCAAAATGCCGTAAGACTGGGGATGACCTTATGATCCTGTGGAGTACAGACTCTACGTCCATTGGTTTTCTGACTTTGTTTTTAATCAAAAGTCCTGGTTCTCTGAGGAGGGGCAGTCACAAGTCTGATTGCCAGTCCACTCTGTGGTTTGATGTTGTTCCGAACTCCGTACTTCTAGCCTGTAACTCCAATCCCAGCTGCTTCAGAAATGCAGACTGTGGTTGAAATTCGCATAGATCCCCCATGGTGCAGGATAGTCAGCAGCAGGCTGGAGGGGAGGGAGGATAGGGTGGCTTGGGGGGAGGAAGGAAGGAGGGTCCAACCATATCCCCTTTTGCAGCAATTGGTGTGTCATGTTCAGTCGGTTAAATCTCCACCAATGTGCTGGCACTTTATGTGGGATCACAGTGGCAATATGATGAGGGTTTAGGTGGCAGGGTGCCAAGTAAGGTGGTTGGGTTGGTGAAGCAGGTGTAGCAAGGTCAGTGGTGGCAGGAGGGATGATGTGGAAGTGGGCAGGTGAGGGGATGGGGATGTGGTGTCAGGTCACAGGAATGGGGACAGAATTATGTTGAGTTTGGGTTTGCTGGTCAGGAGGTATGGCTTTTACACAAGGGCCTCTTCTTGGTAAGGTATCCCTACCTCTGTAAACCTAACAGGCTCTTAGCCACTGAGACAGAATTGGCAGTGGCATCCTTTAACCACAAATACCACACTGAAAGAGACCCAGTGGGAACATGGAGCCTCTCTGATTTCTCGTGGGTGAGAAAAAGCAGGAATTCTTCCCCTCTGTTGGAACATCTCAAGCCACATGTTCCCTTAATCACTGGGGAGAACGTCACAGGAAGTCTCAGCTTGATGTACCCATTGCAAAACCAAAGTTGACTTTGCACCCACTATCTCCTGAAAACTTTCTTCACCAGTCTCTGATTGTGGTCTCCTCCAATGCTATATTCCATTCATCTGGCATTTGTATCTGAGAAAGCAAATACCAATTAAATATTAGCCCTTGTTGTTCAGATCTGCACAGAGTTTGTCAGCTGTTGCATCCCAACTCGTGTCCATCTCCCATCCTGGAAAGATTGAGCCCATTAGTTCTCCTGGTGTAGCTTCACAGGGCGCTATACACTTCGGGTGCTTGCTTTATGGTTTTTCTGTTCATTAAAATTAATAGGCAGAAATTTGTGCATTTCTGCTGACCTCAATGGCTGTGAAGCTCCCCCTGGGACAGCCAATTTGTAAAGTCAACCCTGTACACTGTAGCTGGGTAATACTTTAGTTGGGTTTACTGTGCGCATTTCAGAATCTTGCTGCTTCATGGCCATTACGTTACAGTTAGTTTCAGTCCACCTGGGGTCAGAGAAGAGTGGAACTGCTGAAAGCTCCCGGTGCTAATTGCTGGCAACTGAAGCCTGCTCTAAAATGCTATTGTGTGGGGTTTAGATAGTTTACTTTCAGCTCATTGAGCAATTCTTAAGGCATCCATGTAAATTTCTTTGTGCACTATTATAATGAGGTTGTTAACCTATTTATTTTAAATGGGTTAATGATTCTGATAGAGGAGAACCCCGAGGAATTTCATGTGATCACACTCAGCAGTGAGGCCTTTGAAATAAAGGATCGAGGAACTTCACACCTTATGTTTTATACATTAGTTCACTAATATTCATGCAACATTTATCAAGCTCAATATCATTGTTATTGACTCACCTTTGATCTCTTGGGCAATTCTGTCAGTCCCATAAAATACACCAGCTACAAAGAAGATTTTGTAACGTTTCTCTTGATGTTGTGAAGTATGTTGCTGTCTTGGTTAAAGACTCTGAAAGCTGGAGTAACACTTCCGAGTATATTTTCTGATCTATCGTCAAAACCAGGCAAAGAAAACCATTGAATTTCAGCTAAATTTTTAAGCAACAAAATTGATATTGAGGTTAATATCAAGGGAGTGCGGTCAATTACATTTTGAATCTATTGCACACGTGAAATGCTTTAAAAATTGGAATAGGCTGTCAAGTCCTGGAGAGTATTTAATGGAAAAGATTTTCATCAAATTTATTCTCGTGGTATGGAAATTTACAAATGATTCAGTACATTAATCGTGCTAAAATGAAGAAAGAACTTCAAATCTTCTCATCTCTATTCTGTTGAGTGTATGCCTCAGTACGATAGTTAATGTGATTATTTAAAATTCATCCATGTGCTATTTTAAGAAATCATTAACCCTAGTTAACCAAAGACCTAAAAATAGGGTTCAGCAGAATTTCAATCCATTACTATTTAAATAGTATTATGGATTATTTGAAGCTGCTGTAGGATTTAGTCCAGTCACACATAGCTTTAGTTGGGGGAAAGTGTTGGTTTGGGGAACACGTGTTGATGGATGAGCTTGTGGGGCAGGACTTTTTTGCTACAACTCTGCCCAGTTGTACTTGGTTTTAAATTCCAGTCAGACAGCTAAGTGTGAATCTTGCACTTTATGAAGTTGTAGGTGTGGGATACGTAGAGACCATGTCTCTTAACTTTTCTGTATTTTTGATGTGGATTAAAATGGGAAGCAGACTGTTTTAAAGAAAAGGATGGTGGAAGGGATTTCTGAACTTTCGAAAAGGAAGTTACCACCACTCATTGTAAATACTGTTCACAAAGTTGCTCTCTTTTCAAGCAGTGAGGGAAGTTTAGTTGTAGGCGAACTAGGCTGAGTACAGTGAGATTTAGCTGGCAATGAGTTGTTGATTACTTTGTGGAATGGTGACCAGTTGCTGATGGCAAACGCCTTCTGCTTGTCATCTGGTGTATGATTGGCCTTCAGGATGCTCAACAGCTTGTGAATGTGAGCAATATAACCAGGATCCTTGGGACATCAGGAAAGAAATGTGCTCTCTTTGTTTCCTCAGTAAAACAAAGCACCCAAGGCCTGAAGAAAGTCAATTTATTTTCCCTCACAGTTGCTGTTAACTGTTGCTTTTAACCAATAAGTCAAAGAAGTTGTGAGTTGAGAACCAGTCCCTCCCTGCCTCCTGCAAGGAAGTAAAAGCAAAGGGAGAAGAGAAAGGTCATTGAACAGTGAGCCCTGGCAAGTCAAAATGATCATTTTAGCGAACTGTGTGGACAGGAACCATTGAACTGTGATAACAAGGTGTAGAGCTGGATGATCACAGCAGGCCAAGCAGCAACTTAGGAGTGGGAAAGCTGATGTTTCGGGCCTAGACCCGTCATCAGAAATGGGAACATATTTCTGATGAAGGGTCTAGGCCCAAAACATCAGCTTTCCTGAGCCTCTGATGCCACTGGGCCTGCTGTGCTCATCCAACTCTACACCTTGTTATCTCAAATTCTCAGCATCTGCAGTTCCTACTGTCTCTGAACCATTGAACTGTATTCCTCATTCTCCCTCCAGCTATAACATCAATATTTTTTGTGTCTGTCTGTATGTGTGCAGGGGGTATCTATAAAGGCTGTGAAGAATGCAGGAATAGCAGGACTTGATTACTGGTGCATTATTTCTATGAGATATCAGTGATCCAGGATTTTCCAGAGTCTTTCTGTCCAGTCCATTTTCGACTCAACACGGCAGAATCTGTTTTTGCTGAGAAATGGCTGTTCAGTGGTAATTGGGAAAGCAAATGGAATATTGGCCTTTATTTCAATGGGAATGGAATGTAAAAACAAAAGGTTGGCTTTGCTAGAACCATACAAAGGCCTAGCCTGACTACAGCAGGAATGCTGTAACAGCTTTGACCCTGTTATCAAATGATAGATATATTGGCATTGAAGGTAGCCCAGAGAAGGTCCACGGGGCTGATTTCAGGTATGGAGGGACTCTATTATGAGGAAAAGATTATGCAGTTTGGTCCTGAAACCATTGGAGTTTAGAAGAATGAGAGGTAACCTTCTTGAAACAGTATTGCTAGGAGACTGGGCAGGGTAAACGTGGAAAGATTATTTGACCTTATGGGAAAATCTAGGGCCGGGGGTGTAATATGAGAATAAGGAGTTGCACATTTGAAATGGAGCTGAGGAAGAATTTTTCATCTCGGGGGAATGTGGATCTGTGGAATTCTTTACCACAGAAGGCTTTTGAGACTCTGTCATTATGTACATGAAAGACTGAGAGAGTCAGATTTTTAAACGACAAGGGAGTCAAGGGTCATGGGGAAAAAGCAGGAAGGTGGAGTTGAGGATGATCAGATCAACCATGATCTCACTGAATGGTGCAGCAGACTTGATGAGCTGAACGGCCAACAGCTGTTCCTGCTTGTGGTTTATGTACCGAGGTGTGGGTTATTTAATGGGACTTGCTAAAGGTAAGTTATTCATGTCCATGGTGTAGTGATGAGCTGGACATTGTTGTAGATTGAGTGATTTCCCATCATTCTGAACTTCCAAATTTCTATTTGACTGCCATTGGTGGGACTGCACCTTCCCAGGTGTTGACCCTCCGAAGATGGTCATACTGCAGCTTGGAATTTGCCAAGCCTTTACTTAGAGCTACTAAATCATTAGTTCATATGAAGTTTAAAACCTGGGTGTGTGTAGCCACCTGGCACTCCCCATCGTAGCAGCTCTATTGCGGAGATAAATGTATCTGGTGGCTCTGATCCCTCACGATAGTGATACCTGACGAGTCAGATCCCCCTGTGGAGCTCAGTTTGATGGATCAGAAGTTTTGTCTTTTTCAGCCAGGTTACCATGGTTATCAGTCACTGAATAACAACATGGGGGCACAGATTTAAAGCAACTTGCAAACGAGGCAAGTGCACAGTGAGAATAAAATCTTTCTCACACAATGAGGAGTGAGGGTCTGGAATGCACTGCCTGGAAATGTGGTGAAAACAGGTTCAATTAAGACATTCAAGAGGGGATTGGAAGGTTGTTTAGATAGAAAACATATGCAATGGTATGATAGCAAAGTGTGGAGCTGGATGAACACAGCAGGCCAAGCAGCATCTCAGGAGCACAAAAGCTGACGTTTCCTGCCTAGACCCTTCATCAGAGGGATGATGCTCTGATGAAGGGTCTAGGCCCGAAACGTCAGCTTTTGTGCTCCTGAGATGCTGCTTGGCCTGCTGTGTTCATCCAGCTCCACACTTTGTTATCTTGGATCCTCTAGCATCTGCAGTTCCCATTATCACTGATACAACGGTATGATGATTGGCACTCGATAATGATACTCATTTGATAAGCTAGTTCAAACAAGATAGGCTGAACGGCCTCCCGCTTTAATATTAATTCACAGGATGTGGGTGTTACTGCATTTATTACCCATCTCTATTTGTCCAGAGGGCACTTAAGAACCAATCACATTGCTGTGCATCTGGAGTCACACTTGGATCAGACCAGGTAAGGACAGCAGATTTCCTTGTCTAAAGGGCATTAGCAAACCAGATTGGTTTTGTTTGACAATCAGCAATGGGTTCAAAGTCATCATTAGACTCTTAACTCCAGATTTTTATCATCTGCTCCAGTGGGATTTGAATCCAGATCCGCAGGTTCCCTGGGTTGATGGGCTGGCCACCAGGTCATTGCTTCTGCCTGTCATGCTGCTGGGATTCTGAGAGAGTATCCACATGAGGCTGCTAATCCTTTTATAACTAAAAGGACACGAGCTATTGTATAAAGGAGAAAGGAAACCAAAGCTACGTAAATATATGTGACAATTTAGAAAGATATCGACATAAAGAGCAAACATAAATTTGCACGATTTTCCACAACAGTTACCAATAAAATAGCCCTGCAAAGTTCATTTTAATCTTTTTACTCAAATATCTCTTCCCAGCTCTTCATGTTGGCCTGTTGAAGCAACTTAAAACTGCTTTTCAGCTATGATGGGCTGGAAGATTTCTTTCCAGCTCTATGGGTCTGAATTACTCTTTCTAATTCTGAATTGCTACCAACATTCGCAGCCTGGCAACTTTTACAAACGATAAAAGTGTCCTTCTGCTAGAATAACCTCTCTTCTTAACTCAACCTACACCATTTTGAAAAGCAATCAGCAATTACCTTTCTGGGAAGCTGAGAAAGTCATTTAACTTTGGTCACAATGTTCGTGGAAAAATGTGTCTTTAGTTAACTCTTCAAAATCACTCACTGACAATAGTTTTAAAAACAGAGAGACAATGATCTCTATACACAGCAATAAAATCTGTAGAAAAGGCTTGAAAAATGTTTGTAATTTGTTGTTGTGCTTTAAAGAATTACTTTTTACTGCAAGGAAATTAAACTGTCAATCATCTAAACCCTTTGATGTATTGATGGCGGAAACTGCAACCACATGACTCATTTCTGTGAATAAACATTATGAAGTTGGCTGCAGTGTTCATAAATCCATCCCTGTTCCCCAGTCCCCTCTTCCCCTCTCCCACCCCCCCAAAAGGTTTCAACAGAGGAATGAATTTACAAACCTTCACATAAGAATGTATAATTAGTTTAAGTGCATAGGGTCTTTAAATCTTTTACATGACTGCGCATGTGTGGTAACTTACGGAAGTTGAGTTGTGCAGTAGTCACATTCCTGTTGCTATGGGCCCATGTGGATTCATGGTTACATAGACCATGGTTACATAGACCAATCTGCATTCATAGTAATTTTGAGTGGTACCTACCTTGAAGGACTGCACATGAATTTTCATACAACATCATCGGGTCTCATTTAATTTCTCCCCCAGAGATTCTACAGGTTTGAGTGATAGTCTGGACTGAGAAGGTAGGGTTAGGCGAGACAGTGGTAGAGGTGTTATAATTAAAATTCATTAGGTAATTGGTATTGGCCAGATCCCTGTATGCTATTCATCGCTTGGATTTTGCACGTGGTCATCCAGGGGGGACACACAGCTAGTATTTAAGGTCAAGAAGCCTACTGCATCAGAAAAATGTTAATGTTCTGAACAGTTATGTCTCTTGGTTTGAGGTATTATAGTTTGAGTGAATGTTTAGACCTTTACAAGGACGGGAATTAACTCGCACTGTGACTCACCAGGAGAAATTTTTCATATCCAGGAAACCCTCTCCACGTGACCCTGGGAGAGGGCAGGGTGTACAAAAAACTCACCCAATCTTACCATCCAATTCCTCCTCCACCAATCTTACCACCCAACATCCCTCCCACCAACCTTACCACCCAATACCTCCATTACCATCCCCCTCCCCCACCAACCTTACCACCCCCACCTCCCCCACCAACCTTGTCATTCAGTTCACATGGAAATGAGTCTGAACCAAATTAGATTCCATGTCAAATTGAGTTCCTCCATTTTGATTCACTCTTCCCCCTTGGTTTTTAATCAGAATTGATGGCAACACTTTGAATAGCTATTTATATAACTCTGCACTGAGGTAAACATGACATCTCTCCAAGCTAGGGGGAGGTGACGGCCCAGTGGTATTCCAGCTTGTACTGTTTACCAGGGTACCCTGATAATGTCCTGGGAACCTAGGTTTGAATCCCACCATGGCAGATGGTGAAATTTGAATTTACTAAATATTTGGAATTTAGAGTGAATAGATTTGTGGGGTGGCACGGTGGCTCAGTGGTTAACACTGCTGCCTCACAGCGCCAGGGACCCAAGTTCAGTTCCACCCTCAGGTGGCTGTTTGTTTGGAGTCTGCACATTCTCCCCGTGTCTGTGTGAGTTTCACTCCGGGTCCTCCAGTTTCCTCCCACAGTCCAAGGATGTGCAGGTTTGGCTGAGGATTAGCCATGTTAAATTGCCCTGTAGTCTTCAGGGAAGTGTAGATCAGGGGGGTTAGAGGGGGATGGGTCTGGGTGGGATTCTCCAAGGGCCGGTGTGGACCTTTTGGGCCAAAGGGCCTGTTCCCACACTGTAGGGATCCAATGAATTCTTGGGGGTGGGTGGGGGGAAGTATCAGGTTCACTAATGTCCTTTAGGAAAGGAAACTGTCATCCCCACTTCCTACAGACTAAGGGGGTGGCCATGGGCACCCGCATGGGCCCCAGCTATGCCTGCCTCTTTGTAGGTTACGTGGAACAGTCCCTCTTCCGCACCTACACAGGCCCCAAACCCCACCTCTTCCTCCGGTACATTGATGACTGTATCGGCGCCGCCTCTTGCTCCCCAGAGGAGCTCAAACAGTTCATCCACTTCACCAACACCTTCCACCCCAACCTTCAGTTCACCTGGGCCATCTCCAGCACATCCCTCACCTTCCTGGACCTCTCAGTCTCCATCTCAGGCAACCAGCTTGTAACTGATGTCCATTTCAAGCCCACCGACTCCCACAGCTACCTAGAATACACCTCCTCCCACCCACCCTCCTGCAAAAATTCCATCCCCTATTCCCAATTCCTCCGCCTCCGCCGCATCTGCTCCCACGATAAGACATTCCACTCCCGCACATCCCAGATGTCCAAGTTCTTTAAGGACCGCAACTTTCCCCCCACAGTGATTGAGAACGCCCTTGACCGCGTCTCCCGTATTTCCCGCAGCACATCCCTCATACCCCGCCCCCGCCACAACCGCCCGAAGAGGATCCCCCTCGTTCTCACACACCACCCCACCAACCTCCGGATACAACGCATCATCCTCTGACACTTTCGCCATTTACAATCCGACCCCACCACCCAAGACATTTTTCCATCCCCACCCCTGTCTGCTTTCCGGAGAGACCACTCTCTCCGTGACTCCCTTGTTCGCTCCACACTGCCCTCCAACACCACCACACCCGGCACCTTCCCCTGCAACCGCAGGAAATGCTACACTTGCCCCCACACCTCCTCCCTCACCCCTATCCCAGGCCCCAAGATGACATTCCACATTAAGCAGAGGTTCACCTGCACATCTGCCAATGTGGTATACTGCATCCATTGTACCCGGTGCGGCTTCCTCTACATTGGGGAAACCAAGCGGAGGCTTGGAGACCGCTTTGCAGAACACCTCCGCTCAGTTCGCAACAAACAACTGCACCTCCCAGTCGCAAACCATTTCCACTCCCCCTCCCATTCTCTAGATGACATGTCCATCATGGGCCTCCTACAGTGCCACAATGATGCCACCCGAAGGCTGCAGGAACAGCAACTCATATTCCGCCTGGGAACCCTGCAGCCTAATGGTATCAATGTGGACTTCACCAGTTTCAAAATCTCCCCTTCCCCTACTGCATCCCTAAACCAGCCCAGTTCGTCCCCTCCCCCGACTGCACCACACAACCAGCCCAGCTCTTCCCCCCCCCACCCACTGCATCCCAAAACCAGTCCAACCTGTCTCTGCCTCCCTAACCGGTTCTTCCTCTCACCCATCCCTTCCTCCCACCCCAAGCCGCACCCCCATCTACCTACTAACCTCATCGCACCTCCTTGACCTGTCCGTCTTCCCTGGACTGACCTATCCCCTCCCTACCTCCCCACCTATACTCTCTCCACCTATCTTCTTTACTCTCCATCTTCGGTCCGCCTCCCCCTCTCTCCCTATTTATTCCAGTTCCCTCTCCCCATCCCCCTCTCTGATGAAGGGTCTAGGCCCGAAACGTCAGCTTTTGTGCTCCTGAGATGCTGCTTGGCCTGCTGTGTTCATCCAGCCTCACATTTTATTATCTTGTCATCCTTGATGGTCTGGCCTACATGTCACTCCAGGTCCAAAGCAATGTGGTTGACCCCCAAGTTATCTCAGGACAGCTAGGGATGGGCAGTAAATGCTGCTTGGCCAGAGAAGCACTCGTCCTGTGAATGAATAAAGGGGGAAAAAAAATCTCAAAGTCTGTTCACATCAACATTGAAGAGAGGCTGAATTGTTAAAAGCGTGATCTGTGCAGGGTTACACTCTCGGGATCATCCAGCTTTTAGAAAATAGAAGAATAACATCTTTATCAAACTGCGTCTGTGACTTTACATCAAGCAACAGGATGATTGCTCAAGAAGGCAGCTGAGCCCTGCCTTCTTAGGGGCAATTATGGACAGGGTATAAATGCTGGGGCCAGCTGTATCTCATCCTCTGAATGTTTTTAAAAAATGAATTGTTTGGAAATGATGGATTTAAAAAAACAAGGAGGACATATTTTAACAGCATTAACATCAGATACATGAATAGATGAATTGATGCCTGTGCAGACTCTAAAATATGGCTGAACCGCTTCTAACCTGCTTGAAAGAAAAGAAGTCTGGGAACTTTCTGAAGGAGGGTTTTCTGAAGAAGGGTCTCTACCTAAAATGTCAACTTTCCTGCTCCTCTGTTGCTGCCTGGCCTGCTGTGTTCCTCCAGCTCCACACTGTGTTATCTCTGACTCCAGCATCTGCAGTTCTTACTATCTCTGGAGACTTTCCAAATTGCTTTTATCTGTCATGTTCTGCCCTGGAGCAGGTCAAAAATCAAGATTTGATGAGGAAATGCATTTGCTCCCTCCAGGAGCAGAACTGTTTCTGAATGTCTTCCTTGTAGTTTTGATTTTTTGAGAATTGCTGTATTAGTTCTGCTGAAACTAACATGAAGTACCTGAGTCGCTGAACGTTTTACAGCTCAATTAATTGTCTTCTACCTGAGTAACAACTGTCAAAGTTAGAGGACATGGTGTGATCAGAGATAATGGGAACTGCAGATGCTGGAGAATCCGAGATAACAAAGTGTGGAGCTGGATGAACACAGCAGGCCAAGCAGCATCTCAGGAGCACAAAAGCTGACGTTTTGCGCCTCGAGCCTTCATCAGAAAAGGGGGATGGGGAGAGGATTCTGAAATAAGTAGGGAGAGAGGGGGAGGCGGACCAAAGATGGATAGAGGAGACGATAGGTGGAGAGGAGAGTATAGGTGGGGAGGTATTGAGGGGATAGGTCAGTCCGGGGAGGACAGACAGGTCAAGGGGGCGGGATGAGGTCAGTAGGTAGGAAATGGAGGTGCGGCTTGAGGTGGGAGGAGGGGATAGGTGAGAGAAAGAACAGGTTAGGGAGGCGGGGACGAGCTGGGCTGGTTTTGGGATACAGTGGGGGGAGGGGAGATTTTGAAGCTTGTGAAATCCACATTGATACCATTGGGCTGCAGGGTTCCCAAGTGGAATATGAGTTGCTGTTCCTGCAACCTTCAGGTGGCATCGTTGTGGCACAGCAGACTCCTGAGATGCTGCTGTGTTCATCCAGCTCCACACTTTGCTTTCTCTATTATTTTGAGTGAATTTGATTTAGGAATACTTCTATATAACCTATCCTTCTATAGGACCATAAAGGTTTATACAACAGGAATTGAAACTTGGTTTTTGGCGTGATGGTAATGATGGAATCCTGGCTGACAGATAAAAGCAGGAACATCAGACATCCTGTTTGGCCAGAGCTGGCTCTGAGGGAGGTGGATCAGTGTCAAAGACTTTTTATGCGTAAATAAAGGGTGACCTGGGGTGCGATACCAACCTTTGAGTTATTTCAGTGGTGATGAGAGCAAAGCATGCTCTTGAAGAAATTCACTTGCTGAAGTTGTCTTTGAGTTGGTGTTTCTGATACCACGCTGTTGTTGGGAAACTTGACTCATTCAATTGTGCTGTCGAAGACTGGACTGAGTATGTGGAAAGAATGGATTTTTTTTCCAGGCAATTAACATAAGGACAAATGAAAAGATGGAAATAATTCTCCTGACAGCTTGTGGATCCACAGCTTTCTTGGTTATTAGGAGCATGAATTTCCCTAAGGCACCAATTACTGAAATCTTTCAAGAGTTGGTAGATTTAGTTATGAAGTATTACAACCCCATGCCTCCTCTAATTCTGAGGTCACTATCATTTATACTCCACAATTCAAGAACTGGGGAATCCATCGTGGAATTTTTGGCTATGTTCAGATGACTGGCAGAGGCATGTGACTCTGGGATAACCTTTAATGAGATGCTGAGAGATCCTTTGGTAAGTGAGATTAATACTGTGACCATGCAAAAGTGCCTACTTGCTGAAGCCCACTTTGCTATCTGACCCTGATGATCGTTGGATCGTTGTCTCCCAAAAATCTGTCAGCCTCCATCTTAAAACATTAATGAATTCTTCAGTGATTTTAATGAGGCCAGCGAGGTGGGTGTCATAGAATGTATGTTCCCTGATTGGGGCTATTAATCTTGTCCAATCAGGGAGTCATTGCTGACAGACATAAACAGGAGTGTGAGGTTCTGTTCACTCAGAGCTGGCTGCGAGGGAGCTGGATCAGTGTCAGGGGCTCTCCATGTGCAAATAAAGGGGGATTTGGTGATGGGATACTGGCATCCGTGGAGTTCTTTCAGGTTTTGATGAAGAGTCACTGGACTCAATGTTAACTCTGCTTTCTTCCCACACATGCTCCCAGATCTTCTCAGTTTTACCAGCAATTTCCATCTTGTTTCAGAATTCCAGCATCCACAGTTTTTTCTTTTATTATACTTCAGAAAGTTTTGCCAAGGCAACAATACAAATAAGATGAACAGAATTACTGTATCATTTATTGTGTCTCAATGAGTTTATGGTACTGTTTGAGTTTTTATTTTCATTCATGTGTGCAGACAACAAAATGGTGATTGAAGTCGCTCATCATGGTTTTTGCAAATTCCTTAAGTAAACTGGTTGTTAATCACATCTTTTCTGTTTCAAAGCTGCTTCATCTATCAATACAGGTAACTGCTGTCTGTTGCTGTACATTGTGATGGCACCTGTCTGTTTCCTGTTGTTATGGATGGGTTTTAAAATGAATCTCATGCTCTCCCTCTCTATTCTCATCACCTCTCTGTCATGACTTTCATTTACTTTTCCCTGTTTTGTAAACGGTGACGGTGCATCTCCCCAAGTCCATCTGTTTGTGAGATCTGACTTTGTAAGGACTGCAACAACATACAACGTGGAGGTGGTATTATTGCAGGGCTGCTAATCCAGAGGACCCAGGTCACGCTTTGGGAATCTGGGTTTGAAATCCTGCCATGGTAGAATTTGAATTTGACTTAATTGCCGATTTTATTTTTTAAGGAGTCTGATGTCCATGAATTGATTGATGGAAACACCCATCTGGTTCCCTAATGCCTTTTAAGGTAAGAAACTGCCACTCTTACCTGCTCTGGACTATGCGTGACTCCAGACCCACAGCAATGAGCAACTGGCTCTTGACTACCTTTTGAAATAGGGAATATATATTGGCTTAGCTAATGATGCCCTCCTCCTGTGAATGAATTAATAAAAACATTTTAGTGAGTTTAAATTTATCATAGGATTTATTTTGCTCATTGTTAGATGTGGGGGAAGAGGTGGAGTTACTTTGCAACACAGGAACACTTGCAAAGATAGGAGGAGAGACTGAATCAAAGAGTATAAAGAGATAATTCAACGAGCAGCAACTTGAATAGAAAACAACCAAGGATACTAGATCGTCAATGTCCTTGCTTTTAACATGGAGCCCAAAAGTTCAATGCTGAAGTTAATAGTCAGGAATTCCTTTGTGGGAGAGGCTGATTGGCTAGTCAGCAGTTCAGTGGTCATAGTTTCTTTAAAGTTTCTTCAAAAATCTTCAGGGGAATATTGCTGAAACGTAGTTCCTACATTGTTTTTTTGGGCAAAGAAGATTGATTACTTGCAGAGAGTATAACCACAGGCAATTGGCTGCTTTTTAGAGGCCAGAGTCTTCTCCTTTCTGACCCCGAGTCAGAGGTTTTGCTATTGTCAGGCAAAACATGATGTAAAGCAGCATTGATCCCACGACTATCTGCTAGTTTAAAGCCATATGGTCAAGGACAGTGGGCTTCAGCACTGAGGGATTCATGTGGCCATGGGTCTTTTGGTGATAGAACAGTTACTATTGAGGCAAAAGCTAGCATTACAGATAATCCACTGTCCACGGCCTGTTTCAGAGGTCACATGGGAATTCATGATGTAAGTCCTCACTGAAGAAGGCCGTCAAACCTGTATTTGTGTTGTGTAGGGTTTTTTCTAGCAGACCAAAAGCCATTGTGGCAGGTTATAACACAATACTGAGCATTCCAGATCCATCAGGAAGTCTGGCCGGGGGTGGGGTTAAAGTTGTATCAGAGATAGTAGGAACTGCAGATTCTGGAGAATCTGAGATAACAAGGCGTAGAGCTGGATGAACACAGCAGGCCAAGCAGCATCAGAGGAGCAGGAAAGCTGACGTTCCGGGCCAAGACACTTTTTCAGAAATGGGGGAGGGGAAGGGGGTTCTGAAATAAATAGGGAGATAGGGGGAGGTGGGTTGAACGTGGATAGAGGAGAAGAAAGGTGGAGAGAAGAGAGACAAGTTAAAGATGTTGGGATGGAGCCTGTAGAGGTGAGTGTAGGTGGGGAGGTAGAGAGGGATAGGTCCGTCCAGGGAGGACGGACAGGTCAAGGGGGTGGAATGAGGTTAATACGTAGGAAATGGGGTTGCGGCTTGAGGTGGGTGGAGGGGATAGGTGGGAGGAAGAACAGGTCAGGGAGGTGGGGACGAGCTGGGCTGGTTTTGAGATGCGGTGGGGGGAGGGGGGATTTTGAAGCTGGTGAAGTCCACATTGATACCATTAGGCTTCAGGGTTCCCAAGTGGAATATGTGTTGCTGTTCCTGCAACCTTCGGGTGGCATCATTGTGGCACTGCAGGAGGCCCAGGGTGGACATGTCATCTAAGGGATGGGAGGGGGAGTGGAAATGGTTCGCGACTGGGAGGTGCAGTTGTTTATTGCAAACCGAGCGGAGGTGTTCTGTCAAGCGGTTCCCAAGCCTCTGCTTGGTTTTCCCGATGTAGAGGAGACCACAACGGGTACAGTGGATGCAGTATACCGCATTAGCAGATGTCCAAGTGAACCACCCACTTCCTCCCAATTCACTTCCAACAGACAAAGGGGGTGGCCATGGGCACCCACATGGGACCAAGCTATGCCTGCCTCTTTGTAGGTTACATGGAACCGACCCTCTTTCACACCTACACTGGCCCCAAACCTCACCTTTTCCTCTGTTACATTGATGACTGTAGCGGCGCCGCCTCTTGCTCCCCAGAGGAGCTCGAACAGTTCATCCACTTCACTGACACCTTCCACCCCAACCTCAAGTTCACCTGGACTATCTCTACCACCTCTCTCTCCTTCCTGGACACCTCAGTCTCCATCTCAGGTAACCAGCTAGAAACTGATGTCCATTTCAAGCGACTTCCCCAGCTACCTAGGATACACCTCCTCCCCACCCATCTTCCTGCAAAAATGCCATCCCCTATTCCCAATTTCTTTACCTCGTCTGCATCTGATCCCAGGATGAGGCTTTCCACTCCCGCACATCTCAGATGTCCTCGTTTTTCAAGGACTGCAACATCCCCCCCCACAGTGGTCTAGAATGCCCTCGACCGTGCCTCCCTCATTTCCCGCAACTCATACCTCACACCCCGTCTCCGCAATAACCACCAAGACAGAATCCCTGATAAAACAAGATGTAGAGCTGGATGAACACAGCAGGCCAAGCAGCGCCTTAGGAGCAGAAAAGCTGACATTTTGGTCCTGGACTCTTCATCAGAAAAGGGGGAGGAGGAGAGGGTTCTGAAATCAATAGGGAGAGAGGGGGAGGCGGATTGAAGATGAATAGAGGAGAAGATAGGTGGAGAGGAGACCCATAGGGTAAAGAGGTGGGGATGGAGCCAGTAAAGGTGAATATAGGTGGGGAGGAAGGAGGGGATTGGTCAGTGCAGAGTGTATGGACAGGTCAAGAGGGTGGGAGGAGTTTAGTAGGTAGGAAATGGAGGTTCAGCTTGAGGTGGGAGGAGCAGATAGGTGAGAGGAGAATCCCCCTCGTCCTCACATACCACCCCACCAACGTCCGGATCCAACACATCATCATCCGACACTTCCGCCATCTGCAATCCGACCCTACCACCAAAGACACTTCTCACTCCCCACCCGTGTGTGCTTTCTGGAGGGGCCAGTCTCTCCATGACTCCCCTGGCCACTCTACACTCCCCTCCAGCAGGAGGTGCTACACTTGCCTCACACACCACCTCCCTCACCCCCATCCCAGGCCCCAAGAAGACTTTCCACATCAGTGTTCACCTGCACATCTGCCAATGTGGTATACTGCATCCTCTGTACCCGGTGTGGCTTCCTCTACATCGGGGAGACCAAGTGGAGGCTTGGGGACCGCTTTGCAGAACACCTCCGCTCAGTTTGCAATAAACAACTGCACCTCCCAGTCGCGAACCATTTCAACTCCCCCTTCTATTCCTTAGATGACATGTCTATCCTGGGCCTCCTGCAGTGTCACAATGATGCCACCCGAAGGTTGCAGGAACAGCAGCTCATATTCCGCTTGGGAACCCTGCAGCCCAATGGTATCAATGTGGACTTCACCAGCTTCAAAATCTCTCCTTCCCCCACTGCATCCCAAAACCAGCCCAGCTCGTCACCGCCTCCCTAACCTGTTCTTCCTCCCACATATCCCCTCCTCCCACCTCAAGCCGCACCCCCATTTCTGACCTAATACCCTCATTCCGCCCCCTTGACCTCTCTGTCCTCCCTGGACTGACTTATCCCCTCCCCACCTCCCCACCTCCCCACCTATACTCACCTCTACAGGCTCCATCCCCACCTCTTAGACCTATCTGTCTTCTCCCCACCTACCTTCTACTCTATCCATCTTCAATCCACCTCCCCCTCTCTCCCTATTTATTTTGGAGCCGTCTTCCCCCATCCCCATTTCTGATAAAGGGTCTTGGCATGAAACATCAGCTTTCCTGCTCTTCTGATGCTGCTTGGCCTGCTGCGTTCATCCAACTCTACAGCTTGTTATCGAGAAAGTCTGGCCGGCTTTGACTTCAGAGAAACCTCTGGAAGTTTACACTGAAGCCCTGTCATGTGATTGTCATAGTCCTCTTTGTTAGGTATTTTAATGGTTTTTAATCCATTCACAACACTTATGATTTTAAACTGTTGTCTGGTTGAGGATGTATGAGCATACTTCAGACCATGACTGTTTGACACATTTTCATCATTTCATATTTGAAACTTGCTACTTCAACCCCAAAGCAGTCAAGACACCAGATTAATTTCCTTGGAACCACCGTCGTGAGCAGCTGCTGTCTTGAGTTCCCAGTAGCAGCCACATTCTATAGTTCCTTGCGGGTTGTGTGAGAGAGTAATTAATAATCCACAATGATGGATGGCAGCACAAACATATAACCATCAACCCTGTACTCCCTTATCGTATTTTAAATGCTGCACTGTTAGGTGGCTGACTGAAGGTGAAGGAGTTGATATTTTCTAATCCCAGAAGTTGAGTATTGACACGCAAATTCCTGCATTGTGCATGATAGGTCACCCTGCATATTGATGGGATAGAAGTCTTTGTGCTTGATACAAGTAATGGAAAATGTATCAGATATCTCTTGAATGCAGGCGAACGTGATTCAACAGCTAATGCTGGAAAAATCTCCATTAGATGTGATTCAAATAATGCAGTGGCGAAAACATTTAGAGGCACAGTGGCCTTTAGAGCTGTTTGATAGTATTTGTGCCATTGATCAGTAATTGCTTCCCTGGAGAGTCTCCAACTTGTCTGATCTTGCTCTTTCATCAGTACCAGGTATGACATTCTGACATTCCACATCGTCAGATCTTTTCCCTAGCCTGTTTGCTCTACATCCCTTTCATCCCACTACCCATCTGTCAGGATGGTGGCAGCCAAATGTGGTATATTAAAAAAACATCCTGTTCTCCTCTTTCTGGGTGAATAATGATTTCAACTCAACAACAACCCTTCAGCTGAAAATGTTAGTAGTGAGGGTCTAGGCTTCTTAAACCCACTGAACCTGTAAGTCTGAAACTGCCCCAGAAAAGAGTCCTGATTTTGATTTTACTTAATGCTTTCCTTTTTTTTTTAAATGTGTCTATTTTCCTGATCCACCTGTTCAGAGACGTTATGACACAGATGGGACTTGAACTTAGGTCTCTTGGCTTAGAAGTGGGGACATTACCACTGCCCTACAAAAGCCCTTTTTCCTAACTCTTTCCTTTTTATATCCACGAGTGCTGTTACACATGACTGAATGAATTCTTTCTTTCCTATCACCAAATTAGTCTTGGTATTTTTTTTACATCTATTAACCACCAAATGTTTTCCTAATCTATATCCATCATTGGAAACAGCTGCCTAAAACTGTTAGCCTCTGACTCCAACAATCCCGTTGAATCAAGTGAAACTGATCGTTCAGCCTGTTCCTGTGTTTTTTTCCAATCCCTAGAAAGCAAGCCCCACTTTGTTGTGTGTTTGAATTCACATGGATTATGGCCTGAGAGAGGGAAATCAATTGAAAATGATGTTTTCAGACAGATCCTGCCCATTTAGCTGCACAGATAACATACTTTCCTTTCAGCTTTCTCTGAAAATCTGAGCCCGTGGCTGATGGTAATTTGTTGTTCCCTGGGAATTCTTACTTTGCAAACAGTGGCCAATTTCCTTCAGTTTAAAATGACCAGAGGGTACAGCCATGACAGGCCAGCCTGGCTGTGGGAAAGAGCACACACTCCTGAACAGTACAAGCAGTTGTCCAAAGACTGCAGCTGTTGTCAGGCACTTGGGACTCTGATTTTTGCCAGGGACCTTTTTTTATGTGAGACCATTGTTTATGATGGGATGTTGACCCTTGAGTTCTATAGGAGGTACTGCTTGTGCTGAGACACAGTTCTTCCAAGGGTCATCAATGTTTCATGCCATAATGGCAGTATATGAAATACTGTTAAAATGTTTCAGTTTGTTCATTGGGCTTAATCACATTTGGCTCCTTGTTAAAAAATCTCCTGCTAATATCCAGTTTTGTGCAATCTGTTGACAAATACTGCAGGATAAGTATAGGCTGTTTACACACTAAAGCCTGAGAAAGATTTTATCTTTGGTTTTGATATTTTGTACCTGATATGCCAACTTCCTCTAGACGCAGAACTTAACTGAGCAGACCTGAGTGGAATTAACAAAAGGGACCAAATTATTTGGATGTGGAGATAAGGAGTTGATTTCACATACTGCACTCAACAATCTGCACCTCATGCTAAGAACTTTAGGCTAAAGCTTCTGTTGTGCTCATCTTCTTGTTAAACAAAGCTATTAAGAGATAGAGGGTAGAAAAGACTGGAAAATGGAAATAGGTCACAGAGTAACCATAATTTCCAACGTGAGGTGCAACAGACTGAAAGACACAAGTGATATGGTCTTGTATCAGAGACAATGGGAACTGCAGATGCTGGAGAATCCAAGATAATAAAGTGTGAAGCTGGATGAACACAGCAGGCCCAGCAGCATCTTGTGCTCCTGAGATGCTGCTTGGCCTGCTGTGTTCATCCAGCTTCACACTTTATTATCAGTGATATGGTCTTGTTCCTTTGATCCAAGAAACTTGTATTGTAGGTAGAAATCCTAAAGTGATGGCTTTCACGCAAGAATGTAGGTGACCAGGTGATGCTGGTGAACTGAACTCCAAACAAGTTTATACTCAAGACACTCATTTACACACCTTATTGAATCGTGATTAATTAAACAAGTGTAGGGGCTCTGTGCTGCTAAGCTTGAGTTTGTAAATGAGTAGATTGCAGGTAGAACAAGAGGAAGATTTGAGGCCTTGACAACATGAAAGAAATTGTTAGGAACATGTTGTCTTGAATTGGCTGAGATGATCTTTGATCGTTTTTGGAGCCCACATTATCAGGAGACTTAGGAGCCCCAGCCCCCTACCCCACACACCAGGCCTTGTTACCACATAGCCTGCCATTACACACCCCCTGTTGTTAGTCACTAACAGTCCCCATTAACAACTATTCACCCTCCCAGCCTGACCATTATCAACTCCTTTGTCTGCCCAACTGTCTTTCTCTCTCTTTGGGGTCTATCCTATCCTATTGGTACTCCCTACCCTACCCACATCTCTATTTTCTGCATATAAACTAACGTTTTCCTAGCCACCATCAGTTCTGAAGAAGGGTCACTGGACCTGAAATGTTTCAGAGATAGTAGGAACTGCTGATACTGGAGAATCTGAGATAACACGGTGTAGAGATGGATGAACCAGAGCAGGCTGAGCAGCATCAGAGGAGAAAGAAAAAGGGTCTAGGACTAAAATGTCAGCTTTCCTGCTCCTCTGATGCTGCTCAGCCTGCTGTGTTCATCCAGCTCTACACCGTGTTATCTCTGGACCTGAAATGTTAACTTTTTTTCTCCTTCACAGATGCTGCCAGACCTGCAGGAATTTTCCAGCAACTTTGTTTTTGTTGGGAGACTTGTTGCTTTATCCTGTGTTCTGCTACCTGGAAGCTAAAATACCAGTGTGGAGTATCAGGGGTCACGTGTGTCTGCACATCTCTGAGGCAGCTCGCTCCTTTTTGCGCGATAAGGTACTTCAACTCCTTAGCAACAGAAACATTATTTCTGCCTGCACACAGCATAAACATCGGCCTAGTGCTGTGTCTTAGTTTCTGCGCTTCACATACTCATTCTAACCTGGTGTCTTCTCTCTCATACAGTTCAGGATGACTTAACTGATCACATGAAATATAATTTGAATCTTTATTAAAACAAGTGCACAAAATGCTGGGAACATTGGTAGGTCAAACATTCTCTGTGCAGATAATGAGTTATCAGGGTGTCAAAAATTTTTTTTCTGTTTTGAGTTTCAACGTCTGCAGTTTGTTTTGTTCTTTGTTTATTGTGGCATTTCATCAGATGAAGGATCCATACTTTTGAGAATCAAACTTGAAATACACTAACAATATGTTGTCACAGTTACAACACTGCGCTGTGAGAATGATCAGAGCTGGAACAAAAGATATTGAACTAATGGATGTGGTTTAAACCATCCAATTCTAGAATCTCTACAGTATGGAAACAGGCCTTTTGGACCACAAAGTCCACACTGACCCTCAGGGCATCCCTCCCAGACATACCCTCTATAATCCCCCTAATCTACGTAGCCCTGAACACTATGGGCAATTTAGCATGGTCAATCCTCCCAGCCGGCACATCTTTGGAGCACCTGGAGGAAACTCACGCAGACACAAGGAGAATGTGCAAATTCCACACAGACAGTCACCTGAGGATGGAATTGAACCTGGGTCCCTGGTGCTGTGAGGCAGCGGTGCTAGCCACTGAGCCACCATGCCACCCTTGGGCATTCAGAGAATGAGGGAGTCACAGTCTGAAAACTAGGGCAGCACAGTGGCTCAGTGGTTAGCACCGCTGCCTCACAGCCCCAGGGACCCAGCCTCGGATGACTGTCTGTGTGGAGTTTGCACATTCTCCCTGTGTCGGTGTGGGTTTCCTCCGGGTGCTCTGGTTTTCTCCCACAGTCCAAAGATGTGCAGGCTAGGTGGATTGGCCATGCTATATCACCCATAGTGCTTAGGGATGTGTAGTTTAGCAGGGTTAGACAAGGGAAATGCAGTGGTAGGGAAATGGGTCTGAGAGAGGCTGCTTTTCAGAGAGGCGGTGTGGACTTGTTGGGCTGAATGTTTTGTTTCCACACTGTAGGGATTTTATAATTCTATAAAAATGCTAATGAGGCCTCAGAATTGGCTTTACTTTCATCCTTGTTGATGTTAATTGGAATGGCTGCCAAGCTCTTCCCAGCCTCTCCCTCAGGAACCTCTACAGCCACGGCGTGCATCAGGAAGTCTTCCCAATGTTTCTCCCTTTATTATTCCGGATCCCATCTCCAAGCCATTTCCCCCAAAGGGCTGGAAGAAACAGCTCATACCATACACCCTGTTCTTCAAATATGCCCAGTCAGGGTTTTGGTACGCGGCTGCTTAATAACAATTGAAGGTCGGACAGTTGGCTGAATCTTATATCTTTTGGTTCAGTCTGAGATATATTGGGTTTTTTGGTGGGGTTCTTATTGTGTGTTTTTGCTATATCGTACCAAGCTCGCCTCATTAATTATCTACCCAGGCATTATAGCATACCCAACCTCTGCTCAAAATTTACCCCACCGCTTTGGGCCTCTCACATCCAATTCCATCCTCATGCATTCTTCCTGGAACAACTTGCCATTCAACATATATCCCAGAACTCACTGGCTCTCACACCATCTTTAAATACCCATGGTGTTCCTGGATAAATGCTGTTAGTCCAGAGCTGCCCTTCATGGTTGTGCACATTCGCACTAGACTTGACAGACAGACGGAAATTATCACCTCCACATTGCAGCCAGGGCCCTGGAGGCCCTGCTGGGCAGGGTGGTATAGACACCGGATACCCTCTTCCCCAGGATCAGGGGAAGAGGTTGCAATGCCAGACCATACCCAGCCTGGTCCGAGTTTACCACCCGGGTCAAAGCAATCCGTGCTGTCTGGGAAAAGCGCCAGCGCTGTAAGGGGGAGGTTAATGGCCTTCGACACTCCGTCAGAGTAAGTGCCACCATCTTCTCCCTGATACTTTACCCTCACTCTCTCTCTGCGGCAGTGCTCGCCTCCCACCAGGACTCATGCTCCACCTCCCTTACTGCCCGCAGCATCTTCCACCGCTTACTCTCACTCATGACCAACCCGACATGCCATCTGCGCTGCCTACTCACTCAGTCAGACCACCAACACTAACAGCTGTGCCACCTACTCCCACCTCCCTAAATACCTGGCTCTCTCTCCCACAACAGCCCACAAAGGATGAAGATGGTGGAGAAGGGTGCTGCAATTGAGTCAGATGTGCCATCGCAGTTCTTACAGACTGACACAAGTCGAATGTCAAAGCCCATGAATATGGGATGTGTGCAGGCTGTGCTTATGGACCATGCCCAGGGATGTTAGTGTCCAGTGTCTAATGTGGACGTTGTTCTGAGGGAGTGAATTCTGGTTTCTGTCGCGTTTCCCTGATATTTGGTTGTTTCATGAGTTTGTGAAGATGGGAGGCTGAATATTAATGAGCAGGTTGTGCTGTTCACAAGGTGCTGATCCTTGACTAATCCCCATGAATTGGCATCACACTGCTGTCTAGTGAGGATCTCACTGCACAGCTTGTAAAAAAACATGAAGGGCAGTGAGATAGCCTTCACATTGAGATGGGCCTTGCTGGACTTCTCACCTGATTCCGTCACAGTCTCATCATTGCTCAGATCTGTGTAAGATGCTGCCTGTAACTGATAGAAAACCAAAAGTTATTAGGAAAGCCCAGCTGGCCCATGAGTAGCAGGAAACAGAAGGTCTAAACTATCAACACAGTGCTTCAGCTGCTAATGTGAAAAAGGGGCTGATGCTAGAATGTCGAAATAACTGCACAGAGGCCGGTGTCCCATCACCCAGTCACCCTTTATTTACTACTACACTGTGCACTGGCTATGGCCAACCAGCTCAGAGTCAGTCATCATAATTGAGGAGATCCTGGTTATGTCTTTTTCTCTCTAGTCCTTTATCACAGGAACAAGGGAACTGAAACATCTCTGAACGGTTTCCAATCTAATTATACCTTTTATTGTTCTCGGACCCCTAGACCAAGCTATCTAGCAGTAGTGCTTATCTTCCCTAGCATCCTTGTGCCTGTGCAGGCGTGAGACAATAAAACACACCAGGTGTGCAAATAACTTTATTGACATACCACCACTGTATGGCCGAAGCATCAGTATCAAGCAGAGTCCCCTGTTTGGGGCAAAGTGAAAGAAAAAGTGAGGGGGAGGGTATGGACTAAATCAACATAGAGTTTGTGGGGGAAACAAAGCGCTCCACACCCCACGGTGCCTACTTCTCCCGAAAGGCATCGAGAGCCCACTGCATGGTCCTTCTCCAGGGACACTCAGGACCAGACATAGCCATGGAAGAGGGGCAGTCAGTCAGCCATAGTGACCTTCTCCACGGCCTGCTGCCGTGACCTATTAATGGCCAGCTTGGCCAGTATCTGTGTCATATCTTTTTTTTCCCTCTTCTAGAGAAATGACAGAGAGATAACAACGTTACAGAAATAATGGGGACCTTTAATTATTCAAATTTTCATTGTGATATTGGTAGTATTGGGGGCAGCGAGAGGCGAATTGTTTCTAGATTGTGTTCTGTAGAAATTACTACAATAGTTTGGATGACAACAGAAAGAATGTACTTTTGTACTTGATTCTTGTGTGAGAGAAGCCAAATGGTCAAGCATCAGTGAAAAAACATTTAGTGGACGATGATTATTATACTGTGAAGTTCAGGGTGATGGTGGAAAATGTCAAAGGTCAATCCATGTGAAATGACTGAACAGAGGCCAGTATCCCGTTGGCAAATCATCCCGTGTTTATTTCTGCCCAGTACATTGGCTATGGCTAGCCAGCTTGGAGTCAGTAGACCCTGGTTGTATTAATCAGCCAAGACTTTCCTGAATGGCATGGGCTAACAATCCAATCAGGAACCTTGTAGTCAATGAGGCCCACTTGGTTCCAATCACCACAGATGTAAATGTGCTTTTATTTCTCTTGATTATTGCTGCCCAATGACTGGCTGCCCCAATATTTTTCCAGCTCTTGCAGCAGGCTTCTTTGTCACTGTAAAATTGACAACCTATTCATTTGGTAACAATTTTAGGCTTTTCAAACTAGTAAAATCTATACCTCATTGAAAAATTATTTCTAAGACACAATAACTGCTTTAATTGTTTAGTTCTACATCAGTACAGATAGTTCAAGGTGCCTGTGACACAGTGCTCTCTGTAATGAGCTGCTTCATTTTCACTTTCATTATTTTTATTTGCATTACTCTCCGAGTGCTCAGCACACCACCACAAACTGAGAAAAGGCTAGAAGACCGACAGGTGAATCACACTAGACAAAGCAGACAAAAGGTTTTCTGACAAATAGCCTGTAAGAAAAGGATTGAACAGATGGATCAAAGGAATTGCCAGTGAATGAGGGGAACAACAATCCAATGTCTCTCACTGGGCAGCGTAGATCAATTGTCACAGTCTGCACCCCATCAGTTTCTGCATATCGCATTATCAAGTGTACTACAGAAAAAAGCTAAATGTGTTTTAAAATGAAGAATTCTTTAGAGGATCGTCTCAGTGGGTTTATGTGTAACTATGGCAAAGCTTTAGATACTCAGTCCTTTCATAAATATCTCTTTGTTATCATTGGTGAGGAATTGACAGGCTGAAATTTATATCGCGTAGATTTATCTGAAGCACATCTGGGATCACTTCTCAAGGGTAAAGTGAAGGGCAGAAGAAAGAAGGGTCGGCACAAGTGTAGTTGGATGATGGGTGTTACAGAACGGTTACAGATGCGCTACCGTGGAGTGTGAAGATGGAGCAAGGCAGACAGCTGTGGCACTGAGACAACTGATCTCTTGTAGAAGTAACAACAAGCAGCAGCAACATCCACTATTCACATTGCATTGTGAATTAAGAAAGTTGCACTGTCTATAGAATAAAAGTATTTGTTCTGAAAAAAAATTATCCTTCAATTTGAAATGACCCTTTGTCAATAGGTGTTAGAAATGCAAGCCATATATGTCCCAGTGAACTATAATTCCCCAGGATCCAGACTCCCATTTGAATAAAGAATGGAGCAGCTGGATGTTCGGAGTTTGGACTCCAATGTGATTATTGTATGGTAATCTTACATTATCTTCTATGTTGTTCGTTTTATTTAAGAGCAAACACTTTCTGGATTTTTAACACTATTGCCCATTTTTCTATTAAACAATGACTGTTCTTTTGCCATTGGGTTTTCTTTTATGGTTTTTTAAATGTCCACAGTGAGCTTTAAACTCCATCTGCAGATTTCCTTCTCGATCCTTCCAATTTTTCATGTGATGAGAGTCCCTGTCGTGGCCCAGAATTTATCGCCACCTGCAGACTGTGGAGGTGAGCTGCTGCTGTCCTGTGGTGTATGGACGCCCACAGTTCTGTGAAGCTCAGCGTTCCAGGATTTTGGCCCAATGGCAGTGAAGGTATGGCTGATGCGTTCTCAGGTCAGGATGGTGTGTGCTTGGAGGGGAGCCTGCAGGAGGTGGATTTCTCATGGGGTTTGCAATCTTTATCCTCTAAACATTTGGTGTTGTACCTCTGGAAGGTGCAGTTAGCATTATAGTGCACCATTAGTGACATTGATTCTGGAGCACCCACGACTGAAGTTACAGTTGTTGAGTCTGTTAATCTTTGAAGATTTCACCTCTGAGGTTGTTATTTCCTGTAAAGAGCCTCATTTAAAATAAAGCTGTGGCTGTTGGGTTTTTTTTAATGGTGTCCTTAAGAGGAAAGTTTCTAATGGAAACTGGGCCTAGAGTGGCCTACATGACGTAGCTGTTTTCTTGTATCCTGTTCAGTCATACCTGTGTCAACACAGATAGAATTATACATACACTAAACCTTCTTTTTATTATTGACGTTTAGAAAATACAGACAAGACAAAACAATTACCACTTCGAGCCTGATGCACCATTGAAAGAGATTGTGGCAGGCCCACACACCTCTCTTGCCCCAGATCTTTTAAATCATTTGTTATGGAAAGTATTATCAATCTCATCTAAAATGAATTTTGCTGGGGTAAAAAAGAGGCACATTATCCAAACAGAGACAGCAAGAACTACTGATGTTGGAATCTGAGATAACACAGTGTGGAGCTGGATGAACATAGCAGGCCAGGCAGTATCAGAGGAGCAGGAGAGGTGATGTTTCGGTCCGGGACCTTTCTTCAGAACCCAGAAATTTCTTTTTCATTCATGATTTCTTGTTGCCCATTCCTAATTGCCCTTGAACTGTGGCTTACTGGGTCATTTCAGAGGGCAGCAAAGAGTCAATCACATTGTTGTGAGTCTGGAATGCCACTTAAGCCAGATTCCCCTCTCTAAGAAGCATTAGTGAATTTGGGGCTTCTGACAATATAAAAACAATTGATAGCTTCATGGCCACCTTGACTGCGATATTTCATCAACTGAATTTAAATTCACCAACTAGGCTTTAAACCTATGACCAGAGCATTAACCTGAGCCTCTGAGCCCATGGCCCCAGTGACACTACCACCACTTCACCATCTTTCACCCACAATGGCGGGTGCATGGGGATTATGTCCCAGTTGTTATGGACATGAGAAAACTCCCTCAAAACATACCAAGAAGATTGCCTAGACTGTAACTTTTATCTTATTTAAGGGCAAGTGTAAAGTGTTGCATTCCAGGTATGATTCAATTGGCCAAACTACTAGGTTTTGAGCAGAACACACTTTAGTCTTACACCACAGTTTTAATTCAAACAAAGAAGAACTGATCTAATTTTAACTGTTTCAAAACGTTTAACAAAATAATATATTATTTAACTACTACACATCAACTGTTCTAATATAGCTACATCCCATAAACACATCCTTGGCAAAGGCAAATTCAGCAAAAACAGATTTTCCCTCACTTGCTATCTCCTCTAGTCCAGGACAAGGAACACTGTGCAAATGAATCTAGAAGCAGAAGGAGAGCTATATCCAGCAGCTTCAACTCCAAAAATCTGAACTTCCACAACTGAAAGCAAAACTAAAACCTGTGCCTATGTGAGCCTGACTCCACCTACTTCTTTTGTCTACAGTAAAAAAGAACGCTAAAGCTATTTAGTCTGCTTTCCCTGGCACAGACATCTTGGTACCAGGTTGACAATACCCCTCTTCAAGAGGAACTGAACAAAACAACTCTCTCTTAAAAAGCATATTCTGTCACACAACAACTGGAAGATCACATCAAATCAAATGTACCATTTTCCCATTTACAAGAGACAGGCTACTAACTGTACGCAGCCAGCCCATGATTAAAACTAGAATATAATGTCTCACCTCAGATGTGATTCTATGATTGCATAGTAATTACTGAACTATCCCATGTATGCTAAGATTTGCACCAATAAACCAATTTAAAATTATTAGCCAGGACACATGTCAGCATATGCAGGGATCTGTCCTCTGCAGGATCAAAGAACGGACTCAGGGATTGTGCCTTTTTTGAATTTACAAAATCATGGGGAGGCAACAGCACCCCAATTCATTCTTCCTGGGAACACTTAGACTATTTCGAGTTGACCTGCCTTTTGCTCCTGCAGTGTAAATTGTTGCTTCATTTGAAAATTGGATTCTTGCATCAGTCCTGATGAAGGTACAAAGAGCAAAGAACAAAGAACAAAGAAACCTACAGCACAGGAACAGGCCCTTCGGCCCTCCAAGCCTGTGCTGATCAAGATCCTCTGTCTAACCTGTCATCTATTTTCTAACAGTCTGTGTCCATTTGCTCCCTGTCCATCCATGTACCTGTCCAAATATATCTTAAAAGACGCTAACGTGCCTGCGTCTACCACCTCCGCTGGCAACGCGTTCCAGGTGCCCACGACCCTCTGTGTAAAGAACTTTCCACGCAGATCTCCCTTAAACTTTCCTCCTCTCACTTTGAACTCATGACCCCTAGTAACTGAGTCCCCCACTCTGGGAAAAAGCTTCTTGCTATCCACCCTGTCTATACCCCTCATGATTTTGTAGACGTCAATCAGGTCCCCCCTGAATCTCCATCTTTCTAATGAAAATAATCCTAATCTACTCAACCTCTCTTCATAGCTAGCACCCTCCATACCAGGCAACATCGTGGTGAACCTCCTCTGCACCCTCTCCAACGCATCCACATCCTTTTGGTAATGTGGCGACCAGAACTGTACACAGTACTCCAAATGTGGCTGAACTAGAGTCCTATACAACTTCAACGTGTAAAATCTAAAGATTCAACAAGTTCAAATAAAAAAGTAAGTTCATGTTACCACTGCTAAAACATTATCTCACAGCAATGGTAAATGACAGAGAAGCAGAACATAGTGAGGCATCTAGACAGAAATTGTCCCATTGCGTGGACACAGCATGACTTCATGAAAGGCAAGGCATGCTTGACTAATTTGCTCGAATTCTATGAAGACATTATGAGCACAGAGGAAAACAGGGACTCAGTAGATGCGGCATTTCTAGATTTCCAAGAAGCATTTAACAATGGGCTGCACCACTGGTTGTTGCATAAGATAAAGGTGCATAGTGTTACAGGTAAAATATTAGCATGGACTGAAGATTGGTTAACAAACAAGAAGCAAAGAGTGGGGATAAATGGGTGTTTTTCTGGTTGTTGAACAGTGATTAGTAGTGTGCCTCAGCGATCAGTGTTGGGATTGCAATTGTTTATAATTTACATAGAAGATTAAGAGTTGGGGACCACGTGTAATGTGTCAAAGTTTGAGAATGGCACTAAGATGAGTCATAGAGCAAAAGTGCCCTGAAAGTTTGCAGAGGGCTATACATAGTTTAACTGAGTGGGCAAAGGTTCAGCAGATGGAGTGCAATGTTGATAACTGTGAAGCCATCCATTTTGGTAGGAATAACAGTAAAGCAGACTATTACTTGAATGGTAAAAAATTGCAGAATGCTGCTGTGCAGAGGGACCTGGGTGTCCTTGTGTATGAATCAGAGAAAGTTGGTTTGCTGGTGAAGCAGATAATTAAGAAAGCAAATGGCATTTTGTCCTTCATTTGATTGAGTTTAAAAACAGGGAGGTCATGTTCCAACTGTATAGCATGCTGATGAGGCCACCCCTAGAGTACTATGTACAGTTTTGGTCTCCTTACGTGAGACTAGCACTGGAGTGGGTACAGAGGTAAGTCACTAGGTTGGTTCTGGAGTTGAGAGAGTTGCCTTATGAGGAGAGATTGAGTAGATTGGGGCTATACTCATTGGAATTTAGAAAAATAAGGGCGATCGTGTCAAACATATAAAATTATGAAGGGAATAGATAAGATAGAAGCAGGGAGGTTGTTTCCACGGGAAGGTGAAACTAGAACAAAAGGGTATAGCCTCAAAATAACGGGGAGTAGATATAGGACTGAATTGAGGAGGAGATTCTTCACCCAAAAGGTTGTGAATCTGTGGAATTTCTTGCCTGGTGAAGTAGTATGAAGGAATTAAAGGTTATGGTGAGCAGGTGGGCAAGTGGAACTGAGGCCACAAAAAGATCAGCCATGATCTTATTGAATGGCGGAACAGACTCGAAGGGCCGGACGGCCCGCTCCTGCTCCTGGTTCTTATGGTCTAATGTATGACTGGTTAAGATCCAAATGCACACCTGATTTATTTATTTGAGGAACAATGCTTTTCAGCAGTAACTGTAATAATTGTTTTATCATGAATTTCCATTCTTGGAAGAGAATTCCAAGCTTTATCATACTTTATGTATTACTCTTTTAGTATTCTTGGAATGGTTTGACTCCAAAGACAGGAGCAATAGTTTCTCCCAGTCTACCGTCTCAGTTTTCCTTTTAATGTCTTGGGAAATTTCAATTAAATCATCCCTTAACATTTAAAGCTCTTGGAAATGCAATCTTACTTTGTGTATCTCTTGTAGGTTACCCCTTGGAGTACAGGGAACAATTTGGTAAATCTAATTTACGCTCCCTCCAAGGCCATTTCATCCTTCCGAATTCAGAGCAGGGAACAGCTCTCAGTGCTCTAGTTATGATCTATAATGAGTGTTTGATGATGCATTCCTGCTGTGTGAAATATGGTGGTAATCAAGAAAACTAGAAATTGTACTTAATGAATATTTGGGCTGCTCAAATGAACCTGGATAATTTTTGAATTTATAAATTTTTCAAACATTGATTTCTGTCAGTGGTGGGAATTGTATTTGGAAAATAATTATTATTGACATCAACATTTAGAATAGAATATCATATAATAACAGGAACTTGAGAACTTTGCTTTTAGATTTTGAGAGATAAATTGTTATCTGCTCATTGCAATTCTAAAATGCCCCCTAATTCCTATATTCTATTGTATTTGCTGTCACGTTCTCTTGTCTCTGTTCATTTATTATAGGGACATGTTCCCATTTTATTGGCAAAGTCTATCTACCTTTGTTCCTTTATGACAGATAAATCATCATCCTGATTTGGGAATATATTGCCTTTCCTTCAGTGTCACCGAGTCAAAATCTGGAATTCCCTCCCTAAAGGTCAAACTACAGCACACGGTCTGCAGCAGCTCAAGAAGGCAGTTCACCATCACCTTCTCAAGTGCAAAGTAGGGATGGGCAATAAATGCTGTCTGAGCCAGCGACAGCCACATCCCATGAATGAATGAAACAGAAATGATCTGGGATACTTAGGGCAGATTGGTGACCACCAACTCCTCTTGTTGGTCTTAGTCTAGGCTACTCATACCGTGCTGGAAAAGATGACCACGGAAGTCTTAGGTAGGAGAAAGGCGCAATCTCAATGAACAGCAAATAACTGTTTTACATATTACTTAATAGCTAGTCACATCGCATTTGAGATATATGATTGTCTCTCGTGAGACATCAGGTTCAAATAAAAAAGTGAGTTCACATTATGACTGCTAAAACATCATCACACAGCAATGGTAAAATGCACAGAAGCAGAAGATCCAAACACAGATCTAGTTAGTTCCTCCCAGGAGCATTCCTTTCTACACTGTTGGGTGAAATTTATCTTGTGATGTCAGGTCACTACCTCATAAAATAGTTCATAAATAAACATTTTCTAAGAGGAAGAGTGATAGCACAAAGTTCAGAGTAACAAATTGGGGATCGCAAAGCAGTTGGGGCTGCCTTGTTAGATGTTTAAAAGGCAAAAATAGATGGAATTTTGCACAGTGAGGGACTTAAAAGTTATGTTGAGCAGGCCGGTAAGTGAAGCTGAGTCCATGAAGAGATCAGCCATGATCTTACTGAATTGCGGAGATGGCCTACTCCTGCTTCTATTTCCTATGTTTTTATTGTGTATTTGAATTTAAAATAATTCTGTTAAAGTTGTACTGTATGAATAATTGAACTAGAAGCATGTAAGGTAATTGTTGAATGTGCTGATATGTACGTTTTGTGGAAGCTGTCCTCCTTGGAGCTGATCTAATGGTGAAATACGTGTTCAGATAATCTGAAGTATTTCACACTGCTCTTGATGTGATTGCTTTATGATTTCTCAGAAATGTAAATCCCAGGTGAAAGAAAATTTAATCAGCAGCAGTGTCTGGAATGAGCAAATTGCTTTCAGAGAAAGTATAATCAGAATGGTTTGACTAAAATCTGATGATTTTCAGATGTGTTTTTGTGTTCTTACTCAGTGCGTGGCTTCTGCTCAGAGTAAAATGCTTCAAAGTGAACAGGAGTGGACAGGATGCTCTCTCTGACTGTTCTCCTTGTCTGTAGTGATAGAGACACCGACTGAGGACCATATGAGTCAACTCAAATAGCTGGGGCATAGATCCTGGTAAACTGAAGCATGAAATCTAATTACACACTCTTGTTACTTTCTGCTATGTATGAATTCTGACCTCCTCTCCTTGTATTATAGGCTTGTATTTTGAAATAAAATGCATACTTTAAGTCTGTGTAACAAATACCTGACAATGGTCCAACAAAACATATCCACATACACCTATTCCATCAATTCTTGCATCCTGCATCAAACTATTTTGCTACTTTGCACCCATGCTGCTAACTGAGAAGGTTTAGAAGGCTCCCCAAAGAGTGGAGAGATCGCATGTTGAACTCCCATTCCATGCTAATGCTGCTGGGGAGATTGGGATCAGGCTGGGGCAAGGTTGAACAAAAGGGTCGTGTTTACTGTGAATGCCATCACCAGATGGTACAAAAAGTGTACATGGGATCTGTCAATGACCCACCTTCACTGATGCGAAAGCGAATTGGTGTTGCTGGGTGTTGAAGGGGTGGTGAACATTTTGGGTAGGAAGAGCACATCCCAACGGCCAACCCCCAGCTCTGAGTAGGTTGTCCCCAAGGCGGCTGGGCAGGACAGATTTCAAGAAGGAGGGAGATGAAGGAGATGGATGTCACAGATGTGGCTGCAAGGGAATCAGGGATGGGAACTAAATATCCAAGGGTACATGCTCTGTCAGGCAGACAGGCAGAGTTGTGGGGCTGCCTTGTTAGTAAGAATGAAATTAAATCGTTAGTAAGACCTGAGGTACAGTTGGAAGTTATAGAATCTGTGTGGGTAGAGTTGAGGAAATGCAAAGGAATCAAGATCTTGATGGGATGCCCCATTTCTAAAGAAGGGTCCCGGCCCAAAACGTCAACTTTCCTCCTCCTCCTGCTGTGTTCCTCCGGTTCCACGAAGTGTTATCTCAGACTGCGGCACCGGCAGTTCCTACTATCTCTGAGTGAGTTAAAAAGCCACTGCGAAGCCCCTTCCAAAGATGCTCACCTTTGAAGAAGATATCTTGCTCCCTCTGGAAAGACCTCAGTGGATCTCTGTCCCACTGCAATCCTCTGGTAATCTCTTTGGCCCTGAATCTGCTCGACCACATACTGAAGCAAACCAAGTACTACAGCCTCATCTCTTTTCTTAGAGCCTGCTTATGGAGCCAGATCATCCCCAATGGACTACGGTATACATATTCAGGCATTCCAATTTGGCCCTGACCATGACAACCTCGACAAACAGAACATCCAGATCCTCCAAAAACTATTTTCTTTGTGGCCCCTAAAGCACACAGGCCCATTTCTGAAGAAGGGTCCCAACCCGAAACATAAACTTTCCTGCTCCTCTGATGCTGCTTAGGAGCTGTGCTCCTCCAACTCCACAATGCGTTATACCCGAAATCCTGACGGGAGTTTAGTACGGGCAATAGTCAGGATATGGGGAAGAAAATAAATCAGGAAATAGAAAGGCATGTTAGACAGGCATTATCACAATAATCATGGCAGACATCAATGTACTAGTGGACTACGAAAATCAGGTTAGTCTCTGATCTCAAGAAAAGGAATTCCTAGAATATCCAGGAAATGTTTTTCAGGAGCAGCTTGTGGTAAAGCCCACCAGACATCAGAAATTCTAGATTTGATGTATAATGAGACAGTCTGGATTCGGGACCTTAATGTAATAGAATCCCCCCTGCAGTTTGAGAGGGGGAAGCTGGAATCTGATGTTACTGTTTTACAGTTGAGTAAAGGTAACTACAAAGACATGAGGGAGGACCTGGTCAGTGTTAATTGGAAGGGGAGCCTAGCAAGGAAGGTGGTGGAACAGCAATGGCAGGATTTTGGGAGGTAATTCGGGAGGCATAGCAGAAATTCATCCCAAGGAAGAAGAAATATACTAAGGGGAGGATGAGGCTACTATGGATGACAAGGGAAGCCAGGGACAGCATTAAAGCAAACAAGAAAGTATACGATGTGATGAAGATCAGTGGAGAACCAAAGGATTGGGAACCATTTAAAAACCAGCAGAAGATAATGAAGAAAGCATTAAGGGTGGAGATGATGAAGTCTGAATGTAAAAACCTAAAGAACTGCAGATGTTGTAAATCAGGAACAAAAACAGAAATTGCTGGAAAAGCTCAGCAGGCCTGGTAACATCTGTGCAGGAAAAAAAGCAGAATTAACGTTTCAGGTCTGGTAAGTTCTGAGGAAGGGTCACTGGACTCAAAATCTTAACTCTGTTTCTTCCTTCACAAATGCCGACAGACCTGTTGAGCTTTTCCAGCAACTTTGTTGAAGCTAGCTAGTAACATAAAAGAAGATTGCAAGAGCTTTCTTAGCTGCATAGAAGTTGAGAAAGGCAATAATGGACATCAGAGAAGTGGAAAATGAAGCTGAGGGTCAGCTGTTTTACACAGAACCTGGTTTACACGTGGAATAAACTGCAAGAGGATATGATAGATACAGGTACAGTTACGACATTTGAAAAACATTTGGCATGAATAGGAAACGTTTAGAGAGATATGGGCCAAATGCAGGCAAGTGAGACTAGTTTAGTTTTGGAAACTTTGTTGCCATGGATGAACTGGACCATAGGGTCTGTTTCCATACTTTATGACTCCATGAATCTATAATTGAATCAGTTGTCATAGTGGAGAACATCAGAACCAGAAGTTTAAGACAGTTGAGGCAGAGGTATGTCTCATGTCCATCATTAAGGAGACGGTACTTGGAAAGCAGGAAGGTCTGAAGCTGGAAAAATCCCCCAGACCTGATGGACTACACCTCAGGATCTGAAGAAGACAACTGAGGACATGGTAGAGACATTGGTGGTGATTTTTCGGGAATCACTGGAGTCTGGGAGAGTCCCTGAAGAGTGGCGGGCTTGTGGAATTCATTGCCACGGAGTGCAGTGGAGGCCCGGACGTAAGATGCCTTCAAGGCAGAGATCGACAAATTCTTGACCTCACAAGGAATCAAGGGCTACTGGGAGAGTGCAGGGAAGTGGAGTTGAAATGCCCATCAGCCATGATTTAAATGGCGGAGTGGACTTGATGGGCTGAATGGCCTTACTTCCACTCCTATATCTTATGGTCTTATGGACTGGAAAATAGATAATGTAATACCTCTTTTTACAAAGGGAGGGAGGCAAAAGGCAGGAAATTATAGTCTGATTAGCCTGACCGTGGTCATTCTTAAGTCTTTAGAGTCCATTATTAAGGATGAGATTGCAGAGTACTGAAGTGCATGGTAAAATAGGGCAGAATCAGCATAATGTAGTTAAGGGGAGGCCATGCCTGTAAGAGTTCTTTGAGGAGGTAACGAGTAAGTTCGAGAAAGGAGAGCCAGTGGATGTGATCTATTTGGATTTGCAGAAGGCCTTTGACACGATGCCATGCAGGACACTGCTAAATGAGATGACTACTACGAAAGATCCACCTGTTTCACTGATAATCTTTAGGAAAGGGAAAACTAAACTGTTACCCGACCTGGCCTGTATGTGACTCCAAACCCACAGAAATGTGGCTGAATTTGAAATGACCTAACCCCCAGTGATATTGAAGAAGGACAATCAACACCATCTTGTCAAGGGTTGCCTTGGTTTTAGAGACAAGATACTGGCATGGCTTGGCTGAATGGCAGAAGGAAGGGAATAGGTACAAAGGAGACATTTTTTAGGATGGCAGCAGGTGAAAACTGAAGTTCTGAAGGTGTCATGGCTATTCACATTATACATTAATGATCTGGACAAAAGGAACCGAGGGCATTGTTATAAAGTTTACAGATGGCACAAAGACAGGTTCAGTAACATGTAGTGTTGATGAACTGGTGAGGCTACAAAAGGAATTGGCCATGCTAGAAGGGTGGGCAAAGAAGTGCTAGATGGAATACAATGTGTGAAAGTGGGAGGTCATGCTAGGAAGACTAGAGGGTTGGACTATAAAACTAGAAATTTGTGGTATGTCCGTTGAAATATTCAAGATTGAGACTGATATCCCAAGTGTGGTAATGGAACTGGAATAATTTTGTTAAATGCAGTAGAGATATAGATAATGATCAAAATTGTATAGTGGGTCAATAGGCTAAAGGGGTCAAGTAATCATCTTATTCTCTGTTCGAATCTGCAGGCATGTTTCCTGATGTGAATTTAAGAAATAACTAATAAAAGCTCATAGCTAGAACAGAATGGAAGAAATTTCATGTAGGGTACTTTCACATCAGGAAGTATCATACATGTAAGCTCTTCGTTTGGACACTAATAATCAACGTGGCGTCACTTTTATAACATTTCCTTCCAGCCATCCATAAGGAAGTGAGTATCACTCTTCGCACTCATATTTGTTATTCTTCCCTAACTGCCCTTGACAAGATGGTGTTGATTGTCCTTCTTCGATATCACTGGGGGTTAGGTCATTTCAGAGGATAGTTAAAATTCAGCCACATTTCTGTGGGTCTGGAGTCACATACAGGCCAGGTCAGGTAACGGTGTAGTTTTCCCTTTCCTAAAGATTATCAGTGAAACAGGTGGATCTTTCGTAGTAGTCCAATAGTTAAATGATCACAATTATCAATACTAGCCTTTACTCTAGATCTATTTACTTAATGAGTTTAATTTAAATTCTCCAGATGCTGCAAGGATTGGAATTCTTCACTGGTTATTAATGTCATTGTCTGGATTATGACGTCAGTACTATGGCCACAATGCTACCACACCTCCAGTTAAGATCATAAGGTATGGGATCAGAAGTAGATCATACAAGCCATCACTCTATCATTCAATGAGATCATGGCTGATTTAGATTAGATTAGATTCCCTACAGTGTGGAAACAGGCCCTTCAGCCCAACAAGTCCACACCGTCCCTTGAAGCATCCTACCCAGACCCATCCCCATATAAGCCACACACCCCTGAACGCCATGGGCAATTTAGCATGGCCAATTCACCTAGTCTGCACATCTTTGGAGTGTGGGAGGAAACCTGAGCACCCAAAGGAAACCCACGCAGACACAGGGAGAATGTGCAAACTCCACACAGACAGTCGCCCGAGGCTAGAATCGAACCCAGGTCTCTGGCACTGTGAGGCTGCAGTGCTAACCACTGAGCCACCGTGCCGCCCTAATAATCCTTAACTCCTATCCTCTATCCTTAACCAGTAACCCTTCATTCCTTTCCTGATTAAAATCTTTCTCGGCCTTGAATATACGCTGTGGGAAGGAATTCCACAGATTCAGAACCTCCTAATGGAGGAAATTCCTCCTCATCTATGTCTGGCCAGGATGATGTGGTCAATGTGCTGTGCAGAGATTTCAGATGAAGCAGCTTCTTGTGGATGGTGAAGTGACGGTGAATTCATGAAAGATCCTAGGACAGCACCTTCTAAACGTAACAACCACTTCTATCTGGAAGGACAAGGGCAGCAGATATATGGGAACACCACCCACTTCAAGTTCCCCTTCAAGCCACTTACCATCCTGGCTTGGAAATACATGATTGTTCCTTCACCATTTCTGGGTCAAAATCCTGGAATTCCCTCCCTCATGGCACTAGGGGTCAACCCACAGCAGGTGACTGCAGCGACCCAGCCAGTGATGCCCAAATCCCACAAATGAATAAATTTTAAAGAAAGATTATTTTACCCTGAATATACAAGTGGAGGTGGCGAGCCAATCCTTTTTATGTTTGTTAAAGGAGCGAGGCGAAGTTGTCTTATCCTGTGCAGTAACTCCACATGTAGCTCAAAAGCTTCAAACACCTGCATGGTTATTGCAGATGAGATGATTACAACGACCTTTAAAGTTTCAATGGGGTGAGATGGTGAAAACTGAAACCTCCTTAAATAGCCTGCTGTGCTTCGGAGGCTTGATTTAGTTTTTGATCCTTTACTTTGTGTCCCCATGATCAGTTTACTCACACACAATAATGGTTTAATAAGACAAGCTGGATTTGTGATGTAATTAAAAACACCCTCCCTCTTTGTGCAAAGTTTTATTAGTTAGTGGATTTATTTTGACTTTTCAGTGTCTTCAGGAAAGCATGGAGCCAAGGGATTGTGGGTGCTCCTGGAAGGGAAAGAGCTTAAAAATAAACTAAAATCCTGAATGTGGAGCTGAGAGGAGTATGATCGATATGAGTTTACCCACAATTTACACTGACCTGCTCCTCCAAGGTCCCTTTGGGCACGGAAAAGAACAAACAGACTGATCTCTAGTGTTAGAGGATTAAATTATGAAGAAAAAGAGTTTCTCAGGCTTAAGAGCAGTATCCACATTCAGCAAAGTCTCTCAGTTATTTTCTGTGCTGCCTAGTCTCTCTAGGACATGATGTGGAGGTGCCAGTGTCAGACCGGGGTGGCACGGTCACAAGTCACATGACACGAGGTTATAGTACAACAGGTTTTTTTTGAAATCACAAGCTTTCTGAGCACTGCCCCATCATCAAACTTGTGATTTCAAATAAACCTGTTGGCCTGGAGTCAGGTGATGACTGTCCTTGTCTGAACTAGGTACAGGGCTAAATATGTGTGCGCTGAGTCCTGTTCACATCCTGCAAGGCATCCTCTTACCCAAGCCCTGCTGATTTTTGCATTCTGTTTGTCATATTGATTGGAGTCTCACATTGACTGGACATGTTAAGTGCTATGTCTAATAGCATTTCTAAATTCCTTTTAACTTTACATCGAGATTGACAGAATTCACTGAATGTGGATATTGCTCTTTTTTTCTTGTAATATTCAGCAGCTAATGTCATTCTCCATCTGCCACCGTTCTGCTCATGTGTGCTTTTCATCTGCCTCATCATAATTAACTGTTTGATTGCAACCGATATACTGTGTAAATTGGTGAAATTTTCATTCTTCATCATCAGCTTCATCTCTTTCATCATCTTCTTTTGAAACCCAAGGATGCATTAAGGATGATCACAAATTAATCCTTTGTATTTTTGTCAAATATTTGGCAACTGCATCCTGGAGAAATATTGTCTATAAGTTGGATTACAGATCAAAATACTTCTAGTAGATGCTTACCAATCATTCATCTAATAGATGTGTTGTGTGTGAAGTAATTGAAAGTTGCAGGGTGATAGATTTAGTATACAGATCGACCACCATCTGATTAAATGGTGCAGGGGGCTCAAGGGACTGAATAGATTTTTTTCTGTTGGTTTGTCCCATTGAAGTAGCAGATTGAAAATAATCACATTCATCAGCTGGATTTGGCTGAAGTTCATTCATTGTTTGATACACGGCAACAGAACATCATCCATTTTGTGGAACGGTCACAAAGACACATAACGATTGAAAATGGTCGAAAGAAAATATCTTGTAAAATCTGTCATATGCAGGGCATAAGGGACCAAAGGGAAATTGAACTAGTAATTGCTAGGATCAGTAACAGGTGAGGAAGAATTTCTTCACTCAGAGCCCAAGGAATTCTTTACCATGGAGGGCTGTTGAGACTGAATCATTAAGTATATTCAAGGTTGGGAAAGAGAAATTTGTAACCAGGTAGGGAATCAGGGATTGTGGGGAAAAGGTAGGGAAGTGAAGTTGAAGATTATCAGATCAACTATGGTTTTGCTGAATAGTAGAGCAGACTTGATGGGCTGAATGGCCTACTTTTGCTTCCATGTCTTATGATAACCACTCTAAAATTGTTGAAAAATGCAGACAAATGAAAAGAATATTGAAGAGAGTGAACGTGTCACGAACTGTGAATTTAGAAAGAGCTTCAAGGTTTGGCTGTGTGCCGAGCCACCGGTGGGGGAACTCTCACTGTTTAGTAATCTTTTATGAAAAATACCACCTGTGGGAAAATCGGACATTTAAATTGAATATCATGGAAATTGAGAAACACTTGATTGTTGCAAAACTTGACTAAAGTATTGGTTTTATTTTCTACTCAAGGTAGCACGATACCATCTCACAGGAACTTGAGGGTTTGCAGTTACAGCATCCTCTCATTACGCCATTGTAACTCACACTCTGCCAGAGGAGAGAGGTACCATTGAAGCCTACCACAAGAACTATCCTTAACTCACGTGTCACAA